>NC_081246.1:35000-190000 GCF_902713425.1 Acipenser ruthenus
TAGTGGTAAGCTGCACTTCCCCTCCAGCACAGCAGTGGGCGCTGTGATAATCAATGAGACTTGACACCTCCTGTGTGCTGTTGCAGTGGTAAGCTGCACTACCCCCTCCAGCACAGCAGGAGGCGCTGTGATACTCAATGACACTTGACTCCTCCTGTGTGCTGTTGCAGTGGTAAGCTGCACTGCCCCCTCCAGCACAGCGGGGGGCGCTGTTACCTTGTCCACGGTGCTGTCGCCCATGCCTTTGACGTCCTTCATGTTGATCTGCGCTTTCTTGCCCCTCCCCTTCTTGCCTTTCTTCTTGCGGCCGCAGCATTTCTTGCAGAGGCAGGCGCAGCAGCAGAGCACCAGCAGGGCGGCGACAATCGCAATACCGGCCAGAGCCCACAGGGGGACTGCGGGAGCCAAGAGAGGGAGACAGGGAGAGAGGGTGAGGAAACTGCCGCCATTACGGCTCAGACAGGGACTTGGCTCCCCATTGCAATCTATGTAGGAATTGGAGCCAAGATGGCGGTCGCAGAGTCCAGTTTCCTATGTTTAAAGTCATAGTGCCAGAATTGAACTGATCTGAGTCACACTTAGGAAACTGCCACCATTGTGGCTCTCATAAGGACTCGGCTCCCCATTGCAATCTATGTAGGAATTGGAGCCAATATGGCGGCCACAGGTCACAGTTTCCTTTTTAATTGCCCTACAGAGGGGCTGAGGGAGGAAGCTAGGTAGTTGGTCTTTAAGACCAGCCTGGTCTGTGACATCATCCACCCCCTGTCGCCACGGCAGCACTTTCCCAATCAGAGCGGTTAGTGTGAGGGGACAGAGTGGATGAGTGTGACGTGGATCACTGACAGACAGACAGACAGACAGACAGACAGACGGACAGACAGACAGACAGACAGACAGACACCCCCAGTACCCCCAGAATCCGATCTTCTCAACAGCTGGGGCTAAATACTGTGTGCGGACAAACGCCTGCACTGCGTCCCCTCCACCAGCAGGGGGGCAATAAAAAATAAACACTTTCGCTGATCTAGCCTGTGTATCGCATGTCTGCGGCAGTGTAGCTAGAACTGAAGAGCAGCTCCTGAACTCACAGTCAAAGCAATGCAGACTCAGCAACAAATATCACTTAAATAAATATCACAGCAGAGCTCTAGAGTTAAAGAACTACAGCTCCCAGCATCCCTCACCATGGCCGCGGGTGCAGAGGCATGCTGGGAGCTTTAGTCCTATAGCCAGGGCTGGAGCGATTCACTGTGTCTCGATGAATCGCGATGCTTTCTTTACATGATGTGTCGTAATAGAGGTCTGTATCGCTTGTGATAGGAGACCGCAGCATAAAGAACTACAGCTCCCAGCATGCCTCGCCATGGCCGCGGGTGCAGAGGCATGCTGGGAGCTGTAGTCCTATAGCCAGGGCTGTCCCGATTCACAATACAATAACTACGGCAGCGCAGCTAGAACTGAAGAGCAGCTCCTGAACTCACAGTCAAAGCAACGCGGACTCAGAGACTCTGAAATAATAAACACAGTGTTTGAGTGACTGCTAATGAACTCCAAACGTCTCTCATTAATGTTCTCTAGACGACTGATTTTCAAAGCACTGAGGGGAAAAATGAATGACATCACAACTTCCCACAGACAGCAGACTCCAGAGACCATTATGAGAGGGTTTGGGTTGCTAAGAAACCGTTGCCAAGGTATTGGTGTCCATGGCAACTGAGGGCCAAAGTCCAGCCTTTGAGCCATCAGGTCTAATCATTTCCACCGCAGTAAAAAAAAGATGACGAGCCTTATTAAACATTCAGGAATCCATTTCACACTGAGAAAGGCTTTCAAATCCATTCTCTCACCTCTTATTAGTTTTATTAACAGGATCACCGGCCCCTCCCTTTAAAGGAGCGCTGACCATCTTTAAAATCCATTCTCTCACCTCTTATTAGCTTTATTAACAGGATCACCGGCCCCTCCCTTTAAAGGAGCGCTGACCATCTTTAAAATCCATTCTCTCACCTCTTATTAGCTTTATTAACAGGATCACTGGCCCCTCCCTTTAAAGGAGCGCTGACCATCTTTAAAATCCATTCTCTCACCTCTTATTAGCTTTATTAACAGGATCACCGGCCCCTCCCTTTAAAGGAGCGCTGACCATCTTTAAAATCCATTCTCTCACCTCTTATTAGCTTTATTCACAGGATCACTGACCCCTCCCTTTAAAGGAGCGCTGACCATCTTTAAAATCCATTCTCTCACCTCTTATTAGCTTTATTAACAGGATCACTGGCCCCTCCCTTTAAAGGAGCGCTGACCATCTTCAAAATCTGTTCTCTCACCTCTTATTAGCTTTATTAACATGATCACAGGCCCCTCCCTTTAAAGGAGCGCTGACCATCTTTAAAATCCATTCTCTCACCTCTTATTAGCTTTATTAACAGGATCACTGGCCCCTCCCTTTAAAGGAGCGCTGACCATCTTTAAAATCCATTCTCTCACCTCTTATTAGCTTTATTAACATGATCACCGGCCCCTCCCTTTAAAGGAGCGCTGACCATCTTTAAAATCCATTCTCTCACCTCTTATTAGCTTTATTAACAGGATCACTGGCCCCTCCCTTTAAAGGAGCGCTGACCATCTTTAAAATCCATTCTCTCACCTCTTATTAGCTTTATTAACATGATCACCGGCCCCTCCCTTTAAAGGAGCGCTGACCATCTTTAAAATCCATTCTCTCACCTCTTATTAGCTTTATTAACAGGATCACTGGCCCCTCCCTTTAAAGGAGCGCTGACCATCTTTAAAATCCATTCTCTCACCTCTTATTAGCTTTATTAACAGGATCACTGGCCCCTCCCTTTAAAGGAGCGCTGACCATCTTTAAAATCCATTCTCTCACCTCTTATTAGCTTTATTAACAGGATCACCGGCCCCTCCCTTTAAAGGAGCGCTGACCATCTTTAAAATCCATTCTCTCACCTCTTATTAGCTTTATTCACAGGATCACTGACCCCTCCCTTTAAAGGAGCGCTGACCATCTTTAAAATCCATTCTCTCCCCTCTTATTAGCTTTATTAACAGGATCACTGGCCCCTCCCTTTAAAGGAGCGCTGACCATCTTTAAAATCCATTCTCTCACCTCTTACTAGCTTTATTAACAGGATCACTGGCCCCTCCCTTTAAAGGAGCGCTGACCATCTTTAAAATCCATTCTCTCACCTCTTATTAGCTTTATTAACAGGATCACTGGCCCCTCCCTTTAAAGGAGCGCTGACCATTTTTAAAACCCATTCTCTCACCTCTTATTAACTCTAACAGTTAGTCTGGCTGATAGATACACAGATAAACAGACAGATACTCTTATTATGAAATATATGTTTGTTGATATATATATATATATATAGTAGATAGAAAGACAGACAGACAGACAGACAGACAGACAGGCAGGCAGGCAGGCAGGCAGACAGACAGACAGGCAGGCAGGCAGACAGACAGACAGACAGACAGACAGACAGACAGACAGACAGGCAGACGGTGACTTACATTTGTGATCTGAGATGATGGATGGAATGAAGCAAAAAAGAAAATGAAAGTGAAGAAAAAATATAAATATGAAGATGAGCCTTCATTAGCCTACGGGGAGCGCTGAGTTAAAGAACTACAGCTCCCAGCATGCCTCGCCACGGCCGTGAGTGCAGAGGCATGCTGGGAGCTGTAGTCCTATAGCCAGGGCTGGAGCGATTCACAATAACTACGGCAGCGCAGCTAGAACTGAAGAGTAGCTCCTGAACTCACAGTCAAAGCAACGCGGACTCAGAGACTCAGAAATAATAAACACAGTGTTTGAGTGACCGCGACTCACACAGAATGACTATGAATATCACGAGAAAGTAAAGGGACTGAAAAAAAAAACCTGAAAAAATCTGAAGCATTCAAGGAGCTAGTTTATATTTGTTTCTTTGTTTGTTTCTTTCATTCTCTGCCTTTTGAAAATTCGCTATTTTGTTTGTGTAGTAGTATTTAACTCATAGGAAACTGGCCCCATTGTGGCTCTGACAAGGACAGCTCCCTAGTGTAATCTACTGAGGAGCTGGAGCCAAGATGGCTACCTCGGGTCACAGTTTCCTATCACTGCAGACTAGCGTGGCGCAGCGTGCTGTACAAGTCTATAGAGATAGGGAAAGCAACTGGCTCCATTGTGGCTCTACCAAGGAGCCAGTTTCCCATTGTAATCTATGGAGGAGTTTGAGCCAAGATGGCGGACACAGGGTCCAGTTTCCCATCACTGTATTCTGTTACAAGACTTTCCTCAAATTACATCACTAGTTATGAAACTGGCTCCATTGTGGCTCTTAATAGGAGCTGGCTCCCCATTGTAAGCTATGGAGGAGTTTGAGCCAAGATGGCGGACACAGGGTCCAGTTCCTTATCACTGTATGCTGTTACAACACTTTCCTCAAATTACATCACTAGTTATGAAACTGGCTCCATTGTGGCTCTTAATAGGAGCTGACTCCCCATTGTAAGCTATGGAGGAGTTTGAGCCAAGATGGCGGACACAGGGTCCAGTTCCTTATCACTGTATGCTGTTACAACACTTTCCTCAAATTACATCACTAGTTATGAAACTGGCTCCATTGTGGCTCTTAATAGGAGCTGACTCCCCATTGTAAGCTATGGTGGAGCTTGAGCCAAGATGGCCGCCGCCGGGCCCAGTTTCCTGCTGAGAGGCTCTTACGTGGGATTGTGTGCAGTTCGTTCATGAATTTGGTCTTCATGTGTGTGAAGACGTCGTGCTCTTTCATGGGCCCCGTCTCGTTGTGAGCGTGCTCAGTGACCCCGGGGGTCGTGACCTCCGTGTGCACCATGGCCGACCTCCGCACCGCCCGCACATCCGGTCCCTCGGCCAATCGCATCGCAGGAGCCTGCAAGACAGGGGAGAAGGCGTCGGTCTTCAAAACTCAAAGAATTTTAAATAACTTTAAGGACTTTAATAATGCGGGCGGTGTGGCACCTGTCTGTGTTTCTGTCTGTCTGTCTGTGTGTCTGTCTGTCTGTCTGTCTGTCTGTCTGTGTGTCTGTCTGTCTGTGTGTCTGTCTGTCTTTGTGTCTGTCTGTCTGTCTGTCTGTGTCTGTCTGTCTTTGTGTCTGTCTGTCTGTCTGTGTGTCTGTCTGTCTGTGTGTCTGTCTGTCTGTCTGTCTGTCCTTGTGTCTGTCTGTCTGTTTGTGTGTGTGTGTGTCTGTCTGTGTGTCTGTCTGTCTGTCTATCTGTCTGTCTTTCTGTCTGTCTGTCTGTCTGTCTGTCTGTCTGTCTGTCTGTCTGTCTGTCCTTGTGTCTGTCTGTCTGTCTGTTTGTGTGTGTGTCTGTCTGTGTGTCTGTCTGTCTGTCTA
The DNA here is from genome assembly GCF_902713425.1 of Acipenser ruthenus. Lineage (NCBI taxonomy): Eukaryota > Metazoa > Chordata > Actinopteri > Acipenseriformes > Acipenseridae > Acipenser > Acipenser ruthenus. Next base: position 40,383 of record NC_081246.1, read on the forward strand.
TCTGTCTGTCTTTCTGTCTGTCTGTGTGTGTGTGTGTCTGTCTGTCTGTCTGTCTGTCTGAGTGTCTGTCTGTCTTTCTGTCTGTCTGTCTGTCTGTCTGTCTGTCTGTCTGTCCTTGTGTCTGTCTGTCTGTCTGTTTGTGTGTGTGTCTGTCTGTGTGTCTGTCTGTCTGTCTGTCTGTCTGAGTGTCTGTCTGTCTGTGCCACCAGACTGAAAGGCAGGAATGAGGGGCTAGTGAATTCGCTGCTGTCTCTCTGTCTGTGACCTTAATCTTCTAAATTCTAACTCTTAATACCAGTTGACTGTCAACTCAATTAGCACTGATCTCTCTCAGCTGGGTTCTGCAGGCTTACAGTATTACAGTTCATAGTCTAAGTGTCAGCTTGACTTTTTAGCAAAGGAATTCTCTCTTTGAATCTCAAGCAATGCAATGGGATGCCATTGGTAGAATGGGACCACAGTATGCTAACTATACCCTGAATGATCTTCAATGGCAGACAGACACACAGACAGACACAGAGACAGACAGTGGCACTGCAATGGCAATGCAATGATGGTTCTGTATTACACTGAGGGGCAATGGTAGCACAAGTATAGGGCAGCTGCAATGGGATTTGAAAAATATCAGCATATCTAATTTAAAACTTATTAAATATTTAGGAAGAATCATTTCAACATGCTTTTTAATGCTACCCACGAGAGCCAACCTCCCTCCCAGTCCCTCCTCAGCTCTCACCACTACAGCCTCCCTCCCTCCCAGTCCCTCCTCAGCTCGAACCACTACAGCCAGCCTCCCTCCCTCCCTCCCAGTCCCTCCTCAGCTCTCACCACTACAGCCTCCCTCCCTCCCAGTCCCTCCTCAGCTCTCATCGCTACAGCCTCCCTCCCTCCCAGTCCCTCCTCAGCTCTCATCACTACAGCCTCCCTCTCTCCCAGTCCCTCCTCAGCTCTCATCACTACAGCCTCCCTCCCAGTCCCTCCTCAACTCTCATCACTCCAGCCTCCCTACCTCCCAGTCCCTCCTCAGCTCTCACCACTACAGCCTCCCTCCCTCCCAGTCCCTCCTCAGCTCTCATCACTACAGCCTCCCTCCCTCCCAGTCCCTCCTCAGCTCTCATCACTACAGCCTCCCTCCCTCCCAGTCCCTCCTCAGCTCTCATCACTAGAGTTTCTTTCCTTCTCTTCTCTTTCTCACTCCCACGTTCTGCGTCAACTGTCTCCGTGGCAACTCAGTCTGACCTTTCCCCTCTGCAGCCCCCTCAACTGTTTCAGCAGGAATCAAAACATAATTTCGATATTTTATTTAACATTGTGTAATCAAAGAAACTACAAAATGATATCGCCAAAAAAAACCAAAAAAAAGAAACTGGAACCATAACAGCAGTCAGAAGTATTTCATGTTAGATTTCTGAAACGTCACGTTTTTCAATGAAGTGAAGTCTCTGGAAAACTACACAGCGGTGTGGAATTCAATATGTTAACAAGGGAACATTATTCAGCAGCTTTCATTGGACTCTATGAAGCTGAGGGAGTTCATTCTATATAGAGGGGGTGGAATTCAATATGTTAACAAGGGAACATTATTCAGCAGCTTTCATTGGACTCTATGAAGCTGAGGGAGTTCATTCTATATAGAGGGGGTGGAATTCAATATGTTAACAAGGGAACATTATTCAGCAGCTTTCACTGGACTCTATGAAGCTGAGGGAGTTCATTCTATATAGAGGGGGTGGAATTCAATATGTTAACAAGGGAACATTATTCAGCAGCTTTCATTGGACTCTATGAAGCTGAGGGAGTTCATTCTATATAGAGGGGGTGGAATTCAATAATACACGTGTTCTGGGAATGTGTGTTTTGCTCAGAGGTTTGGGGAGAAAGGCATGAATCTGTTTAAGTTGTTTTTAGGAGTCTGTCCAATAGATGGGAGGGAGTTATAAATGGGGATAGGATTGTGGATCTTCCAAAAGAGAGATCTGTTCCAGTTTGGACCATGATATTTTTAGGAAAATTAATATTGCGGGGCAAAGGAAATGTAAAAGGAAAAGATGTGATAATTGTGGAAGCTTATTTGTGCTTTGTAGGGGTAATTAAGGATGAGTTGAAGATAGAGAAAAATGTATTATTATTTGTTTATTTAGCAGACGCCTTTATCCAAGGCGACTTACAGAGACTAGGGTGTGTGAACTATGCATCAGCTGCAGAGTCACTTACAACTACGTCTCACCCGAAAGACGGAGCACAAGGAGGTTAAGTGACTTGCTCAGGGTCACACAATGAGTCAGTGGCTGAGGTGGGATTTGAACCGGGGACCTCCTGGTTACAAGACCTTTTCTTTAACCACTGGACCACACAGCCTCCGTCACTCACATGAAAGAGTTTAACATGTAGAAATAGTTAAAAATAATATTCTGTTCAATTCTACTGTATAATTGAATGTCATATTCATTTCAAAGGAGGGCGGGCAGCTAAAAAAAAAAAAAAAACTGCCTTCCTCTGCTAATGTAAACAAAGCGGACCGTCAACTGCATCTACCAGCAGGGCGCCCGCCTGTAACCAAGGCAACCGAACTTAGGAAGAACTACCAAACGCATTGCAAGGAACACAGCACAGTAATACAGAGCGTTATAAAACACGTTATAGACTGAAATACAACATCAAATAACTCCCTGTCTATAAAGACACACATAGTGAAGGACAAAAATGTAACTTTCCGTGAATTAACCAGCCATAAATCACCACAACTCTCTCTCTATATATATTTTGTTTTTACCAAAACTCGTGGCTCATTTTAATTAGCAGATTTTAAATTATAAACGTCCTGGCTAAAAACGGCGGTCTGGAGTTCAGTCCGAAGCGACAAACACTCAAACTAAGTGCGAGAAGGAGAGAGCGGGTTTGGCTGCCGGAGCGGGGAGGGAGGGGGCTGAAGCGAAGCTGAAAAGCGAGTCGTGTCTCCCCGGAGAAAGCCGCAGCTCCTCTCGCAGCCAAAAAGTAACCACGTTAAGAAAGATCATTTAGTTACAAAACGAATACTGAATAAGACGTCTCTGTTTTAAAAGTGCCGGCGCAGCTTTGCATCAGTTCAGATACTGTATCAAAAGACAGAAACGGAAGTTAGACCGAGGAGGTGTTTACAGACTTAACAAGTATTTACTGTAGACATATTGCATGAATCACTAGTATAGGGAATTGGGGGACCTGCTGCAGGAGCGTGATATCCGATCGCCTTATACCGAGGGAGCACTAATATCAAAATATGTCTATTTGTTAGGTAGACAGACAGACAGACAGACAGACAGACAGACAGATGGATAGATGGATAGATGGATCGATCGATAGATAAACAGATAGATAGATAGATAGATAGATAGATAGATAGATAGATAGATAGATAGATGGATAGATAGATTGATCGATAGATAAACAGATAGATAGATAGATAGATAGATAGATAGATAGATCGATAAACAGATAGATAGATAGATAGATAGATAGATAAACAGATAGATAGATAGATGGATAGATGGATAGATGGATAGATAGATCGATCGATAGATAAACAGATAGATAGATAGATAGATAGATAGATAGACAGATAGATAGATAGATAGATAGATCGATAAACAGATAGATAGATAGATAGATAGATAGATAGATAGATAGATAGACAGATAGATAGACAGATAGATAGATAGATAGATAGATAGATAGATAGATAGATAGATAGATAGATAGATAGATCGATAAACAGATAGATAGATAGATAGATAGATAGATAGATAGATAGATAGACAGATAGATAGACAGATAGATAGATAGATAGATAGATAGATAGATAGATAGATAGATAGATAGATAGACAGATAGATGTTTCTCTGTAGTCCCGTCTCTCCCTCTCCTCTCCTCTCCTCTCCTCTCCTCTCCTCTCCTCTCTCGTTGTTGAGGAGCGTCGCTAGGCAGCGCTTACCGCAAATACGATTCTGATAAACGCACATACACACACACACATACATACATGTGTTATTAGAAATGTTTTTGTAATATAAGATATTACACACACTCACTCGTTTTCTGTCGTCTTTCCGGCGGGTAAAACCTTCTCTTCTTCGCTGTCCTGTACAGTTTATTTGGTATTCCCTTTCAGTGAAATCCGACTTCGACTCTGTGGCGTGTGTTGATTATAGAAATCCGCTTCCTTCTCTCTCTCTCTCTCTCTCTCTCTCTCTCTCTCTCTCTCTCTCTCTCTCTCCTCTGTTCCCTTCCTCCCTTCCTTTGCGACGCGTTTATATGCAAAGTTTCTACAAATGATTGTTATAAAGCATATACCCGTTCAGCGATCTCTCTCATCCTTTCCTTCCCTGCGTCTCTCCTTCTTTATCTATTTTCCCTCCCTCCTTTTTCCTTCCTCCCCTCCCCTCGTCTGTAATTATTAATCAACTCTGACACACACTCGGCGGATTTATAGCAGCGTATAACGGCGCTCAGTATTATCTCTAAGCCGCTGTTTCGCAAAGCGACGGAAAGTGAAACCGTGTCGCTAGATCGTTTTTATATTGGCTTTAAAACTATTTTTAAAATCATTGTTACTTATTATAGTTTTATCTGGAGGGTCGTGTATTTTTATATTTTATTAATGGCTCACAGAATTATGCGGAGAGGGGAAGTACATGGGAATGTCACGTGATACACATTTACACGGCAGACTATTTTGGATTATTTATAACTTAATTTACTATGGGTTTTTTCCAGATTTAACTTAAATCTTGTATTATTATTATTATTATTATTTATTATTATTTATTTCTTAGCAGACGCCCTTATCCAGGGCGACTTACAATCGTAAGCAAATACATTTCAAGTGTTACAATACAAATTTATAAATGCTGTTAAAAATAATATATATTTTTTAAAATGTGTGCTTTCAGATATAATTTATAAATCTAGTTACAAGATTTAACATTTAGCTAAATATTTAACTGGCCAGCTAAATCTGGAGTTTGTATGCAAATGAGCCCCGCCCGCTTTGTGATTTCACGCGATTTGATTGGCTCTTGTAATTTGCATATTTCGCATACAAGAACCAATCAAATCGCGTGAAAGCACAAAACGGGCGGAGCTCATTTGCAATACAAATACAAGATCTAAATTAAATCTGGAATAACGACGTGATAAAATATTAACGCTTTTTTAAAAATAAACCTGGCACCCCTTATTTGACGTGTTGCGCATCCAAGGACTTGTAAGACAGAAGCATGGCTGTTTGTTATTCAGTTTTTAATATTAAATTTCATATGGGAGATGCTGAAATTGAAGAAGGAATCTATGAAAAAGACCTAGGAGTTTATGTTGACTCAGATTAGCAGTGCAAGGATAGCGCGTCAGCTGAGGATCCAGTAAAGGGGGTGCTGAGGTCAGGCGAAGTCCAGCGCGTAGCGGAAAATCAACTACAACTCCCATGAGCCTCTAGCATCGGCCCCCAGTGCGAAGGCATGCTGGGAAGTGTAGTTTGCATTTTGCAGAGCAGAAGGGTTTGATCAAGAGATCTACAAGTGCAGTCTGCAGTCTGGGGGTCTTCTTGAGGAGGCGATGGAGAGGCGTAGCGGGGGCGAGGGAAGAGAAGGAGCGGGATAGGAATTGTCTTTATTTCAGATTGAACAAGCATTTGTTTTGGTATAAAAATGCGTTTTTACTATATCGATTAAGTTATTGTTCAATAATATAGGGCAGCAGTGTGGAGTAGTGGTTAGGGCTCTGGACTCTTGACCGGAGGGTCGTGGGTTCAATCCCAGGTAGGGCGACACTGCTGTTGTACCCTTGAGCAAGGTACTTTACCTAGATTGCTCCAGTAAAAACGCAACTGTATAAATGGGTAATTGTATGTAAAAATAATGTGTTATCTGTATAATGTGATATCTTGTAACAATTGTAAGTCGCCCTGGATAAGGGCGTCTGCTAAGAAATAAATAATAATAATAATAATAATAATAATAATAATAATAATAATAATAATAATTCGGACCCGGAAGCATGGCTTAGCGCATGTCCCTGCCCGCAAGCTGAGGTCCTCCGACTCTGGTCTGCTTGTTATCCCCAAACAAACGCGCCCCACACTCGGAGAGAGCGCACTTTTGGATTCATGGCTCCGACTCTCTGGAGCTCTTTCCCAGCTTCGGTGTGTGACGCTCCCACCGTCGCTCGCTTCAAATCAACTCTCAAGAGACCTGTTCTCTCTTGCTTTCCATGCTCTTCAAGCCTGATCTCTGCTATTAGCTGCTGTGTTGCTGCTGCTATTTCATGTATTGTGCTATAAATCTATAAATTAAAGAACAGTGTATCGCACCGCAGACAAGACAGTGGACAGCGCCTCCGCTCTGAGACAGATAGAGAGAGGGAGAGAAGGGAGGGAAGACAGAGAGAAGGAGGGAGTCTGTCAGTTTTTATGTTGTCATTTCAACGTACAGCCACTAGATGGTAGACGTGAGTTACCAGACTAAGAAATTATATTGTAGTGTCAGACTGAACAGGATTGTGGGACTCTGTCTGTTTGTCTGTCTTTTTGAGTGTCTGTCTGTCTGTCTCTCTATGTTTGTGTGTGTCTGTCTGCCTGCCTGTCTGTATGTTTCCCAGTCTGTCTGTCTGTCTGTCTGTCTGTCTGTCTGTTTCCCAGTCTGTCTGTCTGTCTGTCTGTCTGTATGTTTCTCGGTCTGTCTGTCTGTCTGTCTGTCTGTCTGTCTGTCTGTTTCTCGGTCTGTCTGTCTGTCTGTCTGTCTGTCTGTTTCCCGGTCTGTCTGTCTGTCTGTCTGTCTCTCTGTCTGTCTGTCTGTCTGTCTGTTTCTCGGTCTGTCTGTGTGTCTGTCTGTCTGTCTGTCTGTTTCCTTGTCTGTCTGTCTGTTTCCCAGTCTGTCTGTCTGTCTGTCTGTCTGTCTGTCTGTATGTTTCCCGGTCTGTCTGTCTGTTTCTCGGTCTGTCTGTCTGTCTGTCTGTCTGTCTGTCTGTCTGTCTGTCTGTCTGTCTGTCTGTATGTTTCCTTGTCTGTCTGTATGTTTCTTTGTCTGTCTGTCTTTAACTTCCCTCCAGTTTACAGTAAGTGCAAATTATTCTACTGCTGCACAATATGAACTAGGATGCAGCATGTTAGGATTAGAGCATTTATATCTACAGTGCAAGGATAGTGCATCAGCTGAGGATCCAGTCACGTGGTGCTGAGGTCAGACGAGTCCAGTGCAGAGCAGGAGGGGCGGATCAAGAGATCTAACTTCTTGTATCTTAATACTTTAAATGGATAAAGTGGATAAAGGCATCTGTCAAAGAAATTATAACGACAGGACTTGCATGATCAGATCCACTGGCAGGGATCTCTGGTAGATGCACTTCTAGAGTCCCTTTACAGAAGCTTCACTGGGCTTTTTAATGTTGTTAATGAGTCGTTTAGCGGACGCTTTTAACTAAAATGACTTCCAGAGACTAGGGGTGGTGAACTATGCATCATCAACAACTGCTGCTGCTGCTGAAGAGTCACTTCCAATAGGAGCTCGTTTGTTTTACGTCTCATACGAAGGACGGAGCACAAGGAGGTGAAGTGACTTGCTCAGGGTAACACACACACACACACACACACAGTGTGTCAGTGGCTGAGCCGGGATTTGAACCTCCCGGTATCGAGACCCCTTTCTTTAACCACTGGACCAGCAAGCCTACAAGTTGTAATGCCTGCAGCACTTGGTATTTCCAGGCGGTCTCCCATCCAAGTAACTAACCAAGCCCAGCCTTGCTTAGCTTCTGAGCTCAGATGAGATCAGGCTTATTCAAGGTGGTGTTACAAATCATCAGCCACACAGCAGACACACCAACCTGCTCTGCTGTCAGTGGTGAGGTAGATTGAACCCTTTTGTCCTTACCCCTTCACTGAAGCCCTGAGGTATATCTGACTCTGCCACAGATAAGAATCGATTGCACTGAGCTGTGCAGCATCTTCACTTCCTCTCAATGCAATCGATTGCACTGAGCTGTGCAGCATCTTCACTTCCTCTCAATGCAATCGATTGCACTGAGCTGTGCAGCATCTTCACTTCCTCTCAATGCAATCGATTGCACTGAGCTGTGCAGCATCTTCACTTTCTCTTCTCAAATGCCAACACTGCAAGTTCAGTATCTATGCTCTGAAGCTCATCAATGCAGGAGTGATTTAGACCCACAGGGCAAACCCAATTAACCTAAACCCTAACCCTGACCCCCAACCGCAACGCTAACTCTAATCATAACCCCAACCCCATCCCAACCCAACCCAAACCCAAACCCAACCTAACCCAACCCAATTCCAACCCAAACCCAAACCCAACCCAACCCAACCCAACCCCAAACCCAAACCCAACCCCAATGCCAACCCCAACCCCAACCCAACCCCAACCCCAAACCCAACCCCAACCCAACCCCAACCCCAAACCCAACCCTACCTAACCCAACTAACGCCAACCCCAAACCCAATCCCAACCCCAACCCCAACCCAACCAAACCCCAACCCCAACCCCAAAACCAACCAACCCAACCCAACCCCAACCCAACAGCAACCCCAACCCCAACCAAACCCCAACCCCAACCCCAACCCAACCCCAACCCCACCCCACCCCAAACCCAAACCCAAACCCAACCCAAACCCAAACCCAACCCAACTCTAACGCCAACCCCAAACCCAATCCCAACCCCAACCCCAAACCCAACCCCAATGCCAACCCCAACCCCAAACCCAACCCCAAACCCAATCCCAACCCCAAACCCAACCCCAATGCCAACCCCAACCCCAACCCAACCAAACCCCAACCCCACCCCAACCCCAACCCAACCCCAACCCCAAAACCAACCAACCCAACCCCAACCCAACAGCAACCCCAACCCCAACCAAACCCCAACCCCAACCCCAAACCCAAACCCAAACCCAACCCAACCCAACTCTAACGCCAACCCCAAACCCAATCCCAACCCCAAACCCAACCCCAATGCCAACCCCAACCCCAAACCCAACCCCAACCCAACCCAACCCCAAACCCAACCCCAACCCCAAACCCAACCCAACCTAACCCAACTCTAACGCCAACCCCAAACCCAATCCCAACCCCAACCCCAAACCCAACCCCAAACCCAACCCCAATGCCAACCCCAACCCCAACCCAACCCCAACCCCAGCCCAACCCCAAACCCAACCTCAACCCAACCCCAACCCCAACCCAACCTAACCCAACTCAACGCCAACCCAAACCCCAATCCAACCCCAACCTCAACCCCAACCCAACCAAACCCCAACCCCACCCCAACCCCAAAACCAACCAACCCAACCCAACAGCAACCCCAACCCCAACCAAACCCCAACCCCAACCCCAACCCAACCCCAACCCCACCCCACCCCACCCCAAACCCAACCCCAAACCCAACCTCAACCCAACCCCAACCCCAACCCAACCTAACCCAACTCAACGCCAACCCAAACCCCAATCCAACCCCAACCTCAACCCCAACCCAACCAAACCCCAACCCCACCCCAACCCCAAAACCAACCAACCCAACCCAACAGCAACCCCAACCCCAACCAAACCCCAACCCCAACCCCTACCCAACCCCAACCCCACCCCACCCCACCCCAAACCCAAACCCAAACCCAACCCAACCCAACTCTAACGCCAACCCCAAACCCAATCCCAACCCCAACCCCAAACCCAACCCCAAACCCAACCCCAATGCCAACCCCAACCCCAAACCCAACCCCAATGCCAACCCCAACCCCAACCCAACCCCATACCAACCCCATCCCAACCCAACCCAAACCCAACCTAACCCAACTCTAACGCCAACCCAAACCCCAATCCAACCCCAACCCAACCAAACCCCAACCCCAACCCAACCCCAACCCCAAACCCAAAACCAACCAACCCAACCCAACCCCAACCCCAAAACCAACCAACCCAACCCAACCCCAACCCAACAGCAACCCCAACCCCAACCCCAACCCCAACCAAACCCCAACCCCAACCAACCCAACCCAACCCCAACCCCAACGCCAACGCCAATCCCACCCCAACCCCAACGTGTTGTAAATATGAAAGGGTATTTCTAAAGTGTGATTGTGTACACTAAATATCATTTAATAATTAGATTCAGAGGTTTCTGTGCTGGTGAGTTGCTGTACTGTACTGAAAAACGCATGTAAAGAAGCACAATGTCTAACACAGAACAATGCTTACAGCATTCTACTGATTATTACAGCATGCTGCACAGAGCAGCATATTAAAAACAGTATAAACTAACCCTTATAACAGTGTCCCATAGCTTTATGTTTTATTGTCCCAGTGTAATAAAGCATAAAGCATGGTAAAGCATAGGGAAGCATTGTAAAGCACAGAGAGGTCTGGTAAAGCATAGGGAAGCATTGTAAAGCACAGAGAGGTCTGGTAAAGCATAGGGAAGCATTGTAAAGCACAGAGAGGTGTGGTAAAGCATAGGGGAGCATTGTAAAGCACAGAGAGGTGTGATAAAGCATAGGGAAGCATTGTAAAGCACAGAGAGGTCTGGTAAAGCATAGGGAAGCATTGTAAAGCACAGAGAGGTCTGATAAAGCATAGGGAAGCATTGTAAAGCACAGAGAGGTGTGGTAAAGCATAGGGAAGCATTGTAAAGCACAGAGAGGTCTGGTAAAGCATAGGGAAGCATTGTAAAGCACAGAGAGGTGTGGTAAAGCATAGGGAAGCATTGTAAAGCACAGAGAGGTGTGGTAAAGCATAGGGAAGCATTGTAAAGCACAGAGAGGTCTGGTAAAGCATAGGGAAGCATTGTAAAGCACAGAGAGGTCTGGTAAAGCATATTAAAAACAGGGTAAACTAACCCTTATAAAAGTGTCCCGCAGTAAAAGCACAGCAAATTTCAACATAATGAGAAAAATGTATTTAGTATTTAATACCCAATCTAGTTTTTTTTCAACACTATTGATTGAGCAACCCTGAGACCTGCTTCATCACTCCCCCTTCCTCCCTCCCTCCCACTGACAGCGATCGAGGGGGCGGAGTCAGTGTGCTGTATTAAGAGCCCTGGCAGGGCCGGGCAGCTCAAACCTGCACCATCAGCACACAGCAACAGCATTCAGGTAAGCCATTCAAGAATACTGGATTCTCAGACTATTGTAAATTGCATTGCATGTTACTGGATCCTCAGCTGAGGCACTAGCCTTGCACTACTGCTATGTCATTAAATATGAAGCTTGCATTGTAACCCTGTACTGCCCTGTAACACCTGTAAGTCTCCTTAGATACAGGGTCTGCAAAATAAATACATAACAATCTTAATTGAAGAATACTGGGCTTGATTCTCAGAGTACTGTGAATTGCATTCCTATGTGAAGTCAGTAACACAGGAAGTGTCTCTCAGCATGGTGTGTACTTACTAGGGCTGTATCACAGAAGCGCATCTAGTCTGCTGTACCTCCTGCATGCTGCTAAACATGCTCTCATTTCTCAAAATACACTCTCGTAGTTTTTTTCTACTACAGAAAACAGCAGTACAACAGCCAATGAAACCCGTCAGTTTCGACAGAGCATTGGAAATTAAAGATCGTTCCAAACCCCTGAGGCGCTATCCTTGCACTATTGCTCTGCTAATCTGTCACTGTAGAGATAACTCGCTGTAATCCTAACTTGTTGCATCCTAGTTCATATTGTATTCTAGTAGTATTATGATTTGCACTCACTGTAAACTGCACTGTATTTAAATATGAATCTTGCATTGTAACTCTGCACTGCCCTGGAACACCTGTGTGAGTCGCCTGGGATAAAGGGGTCTGCCAAAAAAATCTATAATAATAATAATAATTTAGATGAAGTCTCTCTCATTGGTATGTATTTACCCTTACTCTAACCCCAACCCCAACCCCAACCCCGATCCCAACCCCAACCCCGAACCCGATCCTAACCCCAACCCCAACCCCGATCCTAACCCCAACCCCAACCCCAACCCCAACCCCGATCCTAACCCCAACCCCAACCCCAACCCCGATCCTAACCCCAACCCCAACCCCGATCCTAACCCCAACCCCAATCCTAACTTTTCTGATACAGTGTGTGCTTATATATCTCGTGCACAAAGACTTCCACATGAAGTCCATTTTAAGTCCGCAGAGGAGAGAGAGAGAGAGAGAGAGAGAGAGAGAGAGAGAGAGAGAGAGAGAGAGAGAGAGAGAGACCTGAGGGGCACGCAGTGACACAGCACAATTTAATAGTTTCAATATTACTATTTCAATATTTATTTTAATTTCTGTATTATTATTATTTATCTTCTATTTATTATTATTTTGTGTCCATGGTTCCTTATTTGTACATACCATATATATATATATATATATATATATATATATATATATATATATATATATATATATATATATATATATGCATCTGTTCGTAATATGTATGTAATTGCTTTGGCAACACTGTGGAAAATAAGTCATGCCAATAAAGCACTTTGAAGAGAGAGAGAGGAGAGAGAGAGAGAGAGAGAGAGAGAGAGAGAGAGAGAGAGAGAGAGAGAGAGAGAGAGAGAGAGAGAGAGAGAGAGAGAGAGAGAGAGAGATGGTAATTAAATGATTGACTGTCCATTACCCCTGCAGTATACAGAGAGAAAGGAAAGTAAACTGTGCTTGGGTGCGGTTTCGTTTCGTTTAAAACTTTTATTTTCTTCTCGTGTTTTGCTAGTAGCGTTTTTTTAAAAGTGCGTGGAAAGCGCTGAACTCCAGTGCGGTCTCTGGGTGAGTTGCGATTCCTGTCGCTGGCCAGCCTTGCCCGCTAGTGACGTTACCACAGCACACATTTATTTACGAAGCAACTACGTAAATTACGCAGTAATGAGAGACGCTTCATGTAAAGTGGTAGGAAAGCTTGATCTGTAGAAAGTTTCAAATGGCGTCTGTGTTGCAGCAATGCAGTAAAACACGTTGCAGCACTGACTTCGTTTTATCGGCTCACTGCTGAAGCGATGGACCCCAAAGAAGACTTCACCGCCTTTAACTAGATTGTAACCTCAAAAGTTCACTCTAAATGTAACTGTTATTAATTCTGCAAATTAATACCTTCAGATGCTTTGAAGACGCCTAAATATAAAAATAAGAAAGTCTAAAAACGATCAGTGTCTTGGTGTTTTATTTCCTCCGCTCAGTGATGGTAAAGCTGCATTTTCACCCGATCGGTATCAACCGTTGTGTGGACGTTATCAGTATTTATCAGTCCGAATTTAATGAGGCAGCAGTGTGGAGTAGTGGTTAGGGCTCTGGACTCTTGACCGGAGGGTCGTGGGTTCAATCCCAGGTGGGGGACACTGCTGCTGTACCCTTGAGCAAGGTACTTTACCTAGATTGCCCCAGTAAAAACCCAACTGTATAAATGGGGAATTGTATGTAAAAATAATGTGATATCTTGTAACAATTATAAGTCGCCCTGGATAAGGGCATCTGCTAAGAAATAAATAATAATAATAATAATAGGAGCCTACCAGCAGGTATAGCAGGTCGTTATCAGCCATTGGTTGCAACCTGATCTCACAGCAAAAACATAATGATGTTTTCAAAAAGGTATGTTCCATTTGTTGCATTTATACCTTGATGTTTTCAAAGCGTGTATTTCAAGTGTTGCATTTGAAATACGTTGTGTAGGTGACGTCACAGAGCCCGGTGAAAACGTTATCATGATCACGTCCGTACAAGGGTTGATAACATACCGATCGGGCGGCATTTTCTATGTGTTGAGCTTCATAGCTTTACTGCTGTGATTACAGGAACGCGTCTAACGCTACTGCCCTCAAATCAGGACGCAGGGAATGTATGTGTTGAACACAGTGTCGTGTTACACTTCTTAAAGATGCAACGCTTTCAGAATCGTAGCATATTCATTTAGAATTGATCAGAGTGTCACGGGACACTCGGGGTTTAAATTCAAGCAGTAGCCAACTACGCCACCTAGTGACTAAATTTATGGGGCACTAGGACCCTAGCAACACAGGTTCGTAAATATGACCAGTTGGAACTCAGAACAGACCGACCATGACAAGAAAGGCAAACAGTTGTACAATTTCACAATAAACAATGTTTATTTATCCTTATAAAAATCATTAAAATATGATAATACAATTTATATAGTACCAAGGGTTACCAAGAGTTAAAAAAAAAACAAGGCACACACTAATTTACTAGTGCACAAAGTATCAAAAAAAAATTATAAAAACATCCACAACTTTGCTAGGGTGCAAAAGTATACAAAAGAAATAAATTTCAGGCCACCAACTCACAATACCCACCACTGGATCCTCATCAACCGCTCCAGGAACAGGGGCAGCTAGTGTACCCCCCGCACTGATGCCAAGCTCCTCCCTGGATGTGGCAGGCACCCCCCTCACCCCCCCTCTCCCCCCTGGATGTGGCAGGCACCCCCCTCTCTCCCCCCGGAGACAGAAAAAGCAACAGCACTGAGTGACTCACAATTATGCAGTATACAGAACACCCCAACAGAGATTAAAATATACTTCTTTATAGTTAACTATACCAATCCATATGTTTAAGAGCACAGCCTATAGCCACAGTTAATTTAAAATGCAGCACCTAAAAATACCACTCACTCTATCATGGATATTTATATCAATAGAACAGGTGCAAAAACCATAAATTGCAAGTTGCAGACAAATACCAAATATCCTTTTAAAAACACAGGTATCACTCTAGCAGAGAGAATATAAAGGTGCGCTAGGGTCCCTAAACAGCAAGCGGGTCAGAAACCCTATTAGGCAATGTACTAATCATTAAAAGTGGTCCGGCTGCTTCCCTTTTAAAACTACACTCTTTTGGTCCTGAGTCCACTCTCCAGTACAGCCTGCTTGTTCCACTAATGCATTTAGTATTGATGGTTCCGGTCTCTGCTCTCTCGGTGACTCCTGTAGCTCTCCTCTGCCGTCTCTCTAACTCTCTTCTGTGGCACACTCCCTGTCTCTTGCAGTTCTCTTCGTTGTCTCTGTGTCTCCGCTCGTTTATATCCATCAAACTCCTCCCTTAAGTGTCCAGAATGAATCCATTGACAAGATCTATTAACGGTATTTGTACAAACTACATTTCCCAGCATCATTGCGGAAATTGCTTAAAACCTCCCACTGGAGGTGACGTCACTCGCTCTCAGCCCCTTCCCAGCCTAGACGCCGTTTCATACCAAGACACAAGGCAAGACCAAATTTAATATAATGAAAAACGTGTACATACTATCATAATAAAAATACAATACATACAATTCACTCCAAGTAAAGCAAAATGGAACTTAAAATACCAAACCAATATAACATTTTATAAAACGTGCTCAAAGCAACTCGCTCAAATAACTCGTGCAGTCTTACTGTGTGTACCTCTGGCAGCTGCAAAACGATTAACAACGTTCAATCATATCGTGAAAGTCTCCCAAACATTGAAATACTATAGACGTTGTTGTTATTCACAATAAGATGGTTCCTAAACTTTCATTTCCTTTAATATAATACTAATACAGTAATCCTATGAGGTGCTTTAAAATACCTATAGTAAAAGTGCTGAACAAAAAAATAAATTGTAAACATGAAGTCACCCTGTGACAAGAGTACATAAATACAGCTTGTGTTCTGATATTTTTTTCAATGAAAAATGAATTTGGTACTGACTGGGTTAAATTGACAGGTTCTTGTTTTCTGTCCCAATTCTCACTTTGCAAGAAAGCACAAAAATAGCCACAATGTGTGTGTTTCAGGTGGGTGTATTATTATTATTATTATTATTATTATTATTATTAGAGTCATTCAGCAGATGCCTTTCTCCAAAGCAACTTCCAAAAGCTGGAGGGAGGGAGGGAGGAGGGAGGGAGGGAGGGAGGGAGGGAGGGAGGGAGGGAGGGGGGGGGTGGTGTGTGTGAACTCTGCATCATCAACAACTGCTGCTGCAGAGTCACTTCCAATAGGACCTTGTTTCTTTTACATCTCATGTGAAGGATGGAGCACAAGGAGGTTTAGTAACTTGCTCAGGGTCACACACACACACAAACACAGTGAGTCAGTGGCTGGTTTTGAACCTGGAACCTCCTGGTAACAAGCTCCTGTCTTTAACCACTGGACCTCCAAGGTGGAGAATGTTGGCTCTCAGACTAGCAAACCTCTACAGATCTTTCAATTCAGTCAATAATCCCTCTCGCTGACTTCCTGTTTTGCAGGTAGCAGCAATACAAAATTGGAAACAGATTTCAAGATGGTAAGTTGTTGTTTTTGTGGGGTACATCTGACCTTGTGTAGAAGAGAGGAACAGGTATGTCCAAAGGATTTGCATCATCACCCTCTATATAGAATGAACTCCCTCAGCTTCATAGAGTCCAGTGAAAGCTGCTGAATAATGTTCCCTTGTTAACATATTGAATTCCACCCCCTCTATATAGAATCAACTCCCTCAGCTCCATAGAGTCCAATGAAAGCTGCTGAATAATGTTCCCTTGTTAACATATTGAATTCCACCCCCTCTATATAGAATGAACTCCCTCAGCTTCATAGAGTCCAATGAAAGCTGCTGAATAATGTTCCCTTGTTAACATATTGAATTCCACCCCCTCTATATAGAATGAACTCCCTCAGCTTCATAGAGTCCAATGAAAGCTGCTGAATAATGTTCCCTTGTTAACATATTGAATTACTCATCGCTTTGTAGTTTTCCATATACTTCACGAAAAAAAACCTGAAAAATATGATGTTTCGAAACCTCGAAAGATTTTGTAGTGAGGTTCTGAAAAGTATAGCGATAAACCACATTTTTGTTTTCATTGTTAACATCCTGACAACGTTTTACACTTACAACTGTAAAGCCTGTTTCAAAGCTCTTTTCAAAATGTCTGCTCTAGTGCACTGGGGTTTGAGATCTGTCCTCTAAATCACTGCAGGAAGAGCGATTAAAACAAAACATAACAAGTGCTCTGGCTTTTCTGTTCCGCACCACATCACGGATTGCTGCGTTACCCGTTTCCTGACACGATCAGGGCACTAGAGCAGACATTTTGAAAAGAGCTTTGAAACAGGCTTCAAAGTTATAAGTGTAAAACCTTGTCAGGATGTTAACAATGAAAACAAAAATGTGGTTTATCGCTATACTTTTCAGAACCTCACTACTCAATCTTTAAGCCTCAGGTCAATGTCAACCTCAGCCAGTCACTCTGATCGTTACACACGCCGCTGGCTCAGTTATTTTGTGATCCTTTTTTTCAGCCGCTGGTAAACAGTTTGGGGCCTCTGGAAAGTTACATCGGTGTAGAGGAGGGAGTTGCTTTCAAGGCTGACAGCGGCATGTTCTGGAGCTGCATCGAGCGATCTAATATCTACAACATTGAGGCAGCCAAGAGCACCAAAGACGGCTGGTGCAAGTTCCTGGTTTCCAAAGCCCCAAATGGGAAGATCTTGCTGAAGGACCGTAGAGGCGTGTACCTCAGCCGAATTGACAGATCAGGAATCCAGCACATTGAGGCGGCCAAAACAAACCCTGACAAATACTGCGAGTTCAGCGTCTTCACCGAAGACGGCAAAGTCGTCCTCCAAGCTGACAACGGAAAGTTTATCAGCAGAATCCACAGACAGACTCAGAACATCGAGGCTGCAAAGGACGGCCCGGATGAGTTCTGCAGGTTCAGCACAACCATCGGAGACATCATCAGTCCTACCTTTGAGATCGTCAAGGTAGACTTTGGCAAGGTACCATGCCTCATTGATAAGCCATCAGTGGTGAGCTGTGATGTCTATAATAACCGCACCAGTGTGAACCAACAACACACCTTCAGCTTAACCTGGGAAACCAAAGTCACTGAAACCACCAGCTGGAAGCATGCCTGGAGCTTCTCCTCCACTGTATCTGCAGAGGTTTTATTTGGGAAAGTTAGCGCCACAGTGAGTTACAATGGGGAGTACGGCAAGGAGTCCACCAAAGAGAAAACCATCTCCCAGAGCAGAAGCACAGAAGTCACCGTCCCGCCCCACACCAAGATCACCGCCAAGCTCATCGCCCACAAGGACGACGACGCGGAGATTCCCTTCACAGCGACGGTCAAGAAGGTCAAGAGCGACGGGCAAGTGGAGATCCTGAAACAAGAAGGCACCTGGAAGGGGGTGCTGTACGAAAACGTGATGATCGAAGTCGACGAAGAACAACTGAAGAAGAAATAGGAGCTGTGCGTCGGGTAACGCTTCAGATGAAGTGTCTCTGATTACAGTGTATTGAAACAGTATTGACAATGCTTACACATCATTACAATGTTATTGTGCAGAGTGGCAATGGACTTCATATCATAGGGCAGCAGTGTGGAGTAGTGGTTAGGGCTCTGGTCTCTTGACCGGAGGGTCGTGGGTTCAATCCCAGGTGGGGTTCACTGCTGCTGTACCCTTGAGCAAGGTACTTTACCTAGATTGCTCCAGTAAAAACCCAACTGTATAAATGGGTAATTGTATGTAAAAATAATGTGATGTCTTGTAACAATTGTCAGTCGCCCTGGATAAGGGCGTCTGCTAAGAAATAAATAATAATAATTTTGAAATCTTCTTGCACGATATATGTAAGGATCACAGTTAGGGTTATATCATGTGATAGATTTCCACATTAAGTACACTGGAACTGTGCACAATAACACTGTAATGATGTGTAAGCATTGTCAATACTATTTCAATACACCGTAATGAGACGCTTCATGAACTTGTAAGGTATTGCTTACTTTGATTATGCCTTACAAGGTCATATTGTTGCAATTTTCTGTTTTGAATATAACCAAAAAAATTAGAAATGTCACTTGTCTTGATTCATCACACTTGTCATGTCAAAAGAAATGCACGACCTAATATCTTGCAAATTAAAATAGAGTCCAAACAGAACAAGACAGCTGAATTTGCTGTACACAAATCCTTATTTGCTTGTTACAGCTGCATGTGTGGGTGTGGGTGTGGGTGTGGGAGTGGGGATTGCCTTCATTATTATGATTTGCTATTTTCTATGCTTCATTAAACGCTGCTATAGGGATGTTATGGTTATTAAGAGCGAGAAGCTAGAGTAGCTTTAACTGTGAGATCATTAACGCAAATAAATCTTAGCATATACATTTACTCTCAAATTCATTTCTGAATATTATCTAATCGTAGCGCAAAAGAGAGAGATCCGTTGAGAGAGGATGGATTGTGTAAAGGTAATGCATGCATGTGTGAGACGCTTCATTTACTATGGCCAATTAGCATCAAAAGGAGAGGAATGTAGGAACAGATGAATGGAACGATGTACACGAACCGGACTGCATACAGGGAGTGTCTGTACTGTGAGGGGTATGAAAGAGTTCATGTAGACAGTGGACTCTGTGCGTGGTGTGTGAGTTTGCTCATTGTGAAAGCAGATGTTATCAGGAGCAGCTGCAGATGCATTGTAAGCTCTAGGAATTGATTGTCGCGAGAGGAACTAGAACACTATCGATGCGTTTCTAACTGGTAGCAGAAGTTTATCAAAGAACTCGTTGATGCAACAGAAAGAATGGCTCCGAGGAGGGACAGCCAGGTCATCGGTGCTGAGGAAATGGGCAGCAGCTGATACTGACAACGACACTCTGCTTATCAGCTCAGGGCATGCATTACCGTAACATAGGTGACTAATATAATCTGTCTGACAATAGATGTGCTAGAATTGCTTGATATATAACTATGCAGTAATGGAATGAAAGATGTTTTAATAAAGAGCTTGATGTGATATATTCAGAATAATACGTGTCATTGTCTTTATTATTGTTCAGTGCATCTATCTATTATTTTATTATTTATTTCTTAGCAGACGCCCTTATCCAGGGCAACTTACAATTGTTACAAGATATCACATTATTTTTACAATTATATTTACAATTATATTATTTTTTACATTCAATTCCCCATTTATACAGTTGGGTTTTTACTGGAGCAATCTAGGTAAAGTACCTTGCTCAAGGGTACAGCAGCAGTGTCCCCCACCTGGGATTGAACCCACGACCCTCTAGTCAAGAGTCCTGAGCCCTAACCACTACTCCACACTGCTACCCTCCCTATCTATCTATCTATCTATCTATCTATCTATCTAGCACAAATAAATAATTGTTAATACCACAATCCACACAACATAATTATCATATTTTTCCACCATTAAGGAAATAGCATGTGAATATTTCTCCTATGCAATATATTGGGTCTGTAGCTCTTTTTTCTTCTGTAACTTGGCGGTGGATTTCTCATTTTGTCTTGCTCGTCGTGAATTGTTTTTTTCTTTTTAGAGACATTGATTGTCTGTTTCCAGTTTAACTGCAAAAAAAAAAAAACGTAAAATGAACTTAGCATTTGTTTTGTGTGTTTTTTTTTTTACTACAAGCTTTATGGCTCTATAACTTCGATTTAAACTAATCTCGGGATAGAAATAAAACGTGGCGACTGTACGGTGTGCAAAGAAGATCTAACAATATTTAAACTCCCGCAGACAATTACATTTATCGACTTTTTCCAACAGTTTTTGTGAATCATGTTGGAAAATTTCATGAAAGTTATCAGGTATATATTTCTTTCTACTGATAATAATGGAATGAATAACTATTATTTTATTTATAAATATTTATTTTGAGAAAATAATCGAGAGTAGTGTCCATTATTGCGTGTATGATGTCATCGCAATCACTCAGGTGAAACAATTATTATTATTATTATTATTATTATTATTATTATTATTATTATTAATTTCTTAGCAGACGCCCTTATCCAGGGCGACTTACAATCGTAAGCAAATACATTTCAAGAGTACAATGTCTTGTAATTTGTAATTACAAACAATGTCTTGTAATTTGCTCAAACATCAATATTTTTCAACAAAGCTTTCAGGAAGTATTGTAACGTCGATCGGGTCATAAAATAACATGTTTTTATCCATGTATATCTAAGCAGAATACGTCATAAAAAATACTTGACATTAAAAAAAAAAACCTAAATATTATGTTGAGGGGGGGGGGGGGGAGCGAAAAGTTTGCATGGCAAGATGCTAAAGTAAAAAAAATTAGTGAATTTTTATAGGAAGAGAGTCAAATGCAGCCAGAAAATGCCTGGTCCTGGGGGAGCATCCCACTGAAAAATGCTTAATCCTGAAAGGGTTCGATAAGCATGTAACACTTCTGCACAGCTGCAAAACACTCATTAGAAAGTGAACAGTCTACCTCCTTTTCACATAAGCGAAACACCCGTCAGATCGCAATTGATTGCACATGTAGCAAAATCTGACAAAAAGTACTACTTTATGACATTACACGGGTCATATTTTGGTACCTGTACCACTTTCTAACACTACACCGGCACTACAATAGTAGTACAGTATTTCATGTTAGATTTCGAAATATCACATTTGTCATCATTTTTAAGTATATGGAAAACTACAAAGCGGAATGTAATTCAATATCTTAAGGTAACATTATTCAGCAGTTTTCATTCGACTTTATGAAGCAACATTATTTAATTCTGAAGGGTGAGGGAAAACGTTTGGCCGTAGCTGTACTTAAACAAACGAGAGGAGAATCTGTGTTAATCAAAACTAAATAAAGAAAGTTGCCGGTCAAGGCAAGCGTGGATCTGCCAAATAATAATATTGAGCTGAACGCCCGTCTGCAGCTCGCGCTCAGCACCAGCTCGCGCTCGGCTCTTCAGACTCAGAGCTCGAGAGCGCCAACGGCGGGTTTTTTCTGAGGTAAAGAAAATAATCTCTGATCTGACTGAGGTAAAGAAAGCCATTTCTGATCTGCCTGAGGTAAAGAAAGACATTTCTGATCTGACTGAGGTAAAGAAAGCCATTTCTGATCTGACTGAGGTAAAGAAAGCCATCTCTGATCTGCCTGAG
The DNA here is from genome assembly GCF_902713425.1 of Acipenser ruthenus. Taxonomy (NCBI): domain Eukaryota; kingdom Metazoa; phylum Chordata; class Actinopteri; order Acipenseriformes; family Acipenseridae; genus Acipenser; species Acipenser ruthenus. The sequence continues at coordinate 62,314 of NC_081246.1, forward strand.
GTAAAGAAAGCCATTTCTGATCTGACTGAGGTAAAGAAAGCCATTTCTGATCTGACTGAGGTAAAGAAAGCCATTTCTGATCTGACTGAGGTAAAGAAAGTCCTCTCTGATCTGACTGAGGTAAAGAAAGCTATCTCTGAGCTGACTGAGGAAAGTCGTTTCTTTTTTTTCGCTTTAAAAAAAAAAAAAATTAATAATTAAGCGATAGTGCCAGTCAATGACGAGCCGAAGCGAGGGCGAGAACGAAAGTCAAGGTCAACTATTATCACACGGTAGAGCCATCATCGAGAGGGAACTATCGCAATTAGAAAACGATTTTTTAAATCATTGTTTTCTTTAAAATAAACACCTTAAACCCTAGATTTACCTTGAGAACTTGTACTGATTCTTCGGGTACCTTTCCGCTGAGTAAAGACGCTCTAAGAAAATATTTTTTTAAAAAAAAATAAAGAACACGGATGAAATACATAAAATGAGAAAAAAAATCAATGACTTTTTATTTAGTAAATCGATTTTAATTGTGTATGTTAGGGTTTTAAACCCCTATTTATAATTCCAGACATTGCCTGAGGAATGAACGGAGCAATTACTGAACAGTCCGTGTACGATGGAGTCTGAACTACCAATACAACCTCTCATTAAATATCACTTTAAAACGCCTCCTAACTCACCATGTTTCTACCTTCAGACAAATCCTTTCCCTCCTGAATCTATATATGAATGGAGCGGTATTACTGAACTGACCGCGTCTCGCTTTGTTGCTGTTGAAAGAAGCTGCGTCTGCGCGCCAGTCTCACTGACAGGCTGTGATTGGCTCGCCGCAGTTGCAGGTACAGGATTGGTCGCTGTCGTCGATATTGATTGGCTGGTTTTGGTGGATAATACATTAATGTGGACCAATTGTGTATTTGCTTGGTATTTACTGTCCAATAGATGTGAACTTGCGCGGATTGATTTTGAATTTGATTCCCAGTTGGTGTTGAGACGTTCCAACGGGCATCTGCCGTCTATTATGAGTCCGCTAGAACTGGAAGCTGATTGGCTGACGGTACTGAATTGTTTTCTAATAAAAACATAGCGGTCTTATGGTCGTGCAGAGTTGACCGACTGAGTTTTAGATGTTGGCACCACAAGAAAATGAAATTTAGAAACACTTATAGGTTAATTCACTTATCTTCTTTGTTAAAAGAGGTTTTATATATAATATAAATATTGGGCAGCAGTGTGGAGTAGTGGTTAGGGCTCTGGACTTTTGACCGGAGGGTCGTGGGTTCAATCCCCAGTGGGGGACACTGCTGTTGTACCCTTGAGCAAGGTACTTTACCTAGATTGCTCCAGTAAAAACCCAACTGTATAAATGGGTAATTGTATGTGAAATAATGTATAATGTGATATCTGTATAATGTGAAATAATGTATAATGTGATATCTTGTAACAATTGTAAGTCGCCCTGGATAAGGGCGTCTGCTAAGAAATAAATAATAATAATAATAATATGTCAAATGTGTGACTTGCATACACAATGATTTGATAATGACAGGCTTGGTTGTACACTAGTTAGCCTCTTTTGTCCAGAGCTGTGCTGTGTTTGCATTCAAATGCACTAGATGGCGCTGTCTTCTAAGAACAATGGTGTAATTCATTAACAATATAAATAGGGCTTCTGTTTTTATGTTTTTATTAATTTCATTCTTCGGTGCTTTTTTTAAATCTATTTTCTAGTTTTATGTAAATCTGTTGGTTTTTTTGTTTGTTTTATTTTCCTTGGCTTTCGCTTTTTGTCTTTTGCGGTTACTTTGTAAAATTCTTGGGCGTTTTTTTCTGTCACGATATGTACAGTGGTAACTTGACAGTACTTACACACTTAAGTTGTCCCTTCTTTCCTTTGCTGTGTTCCGCAATGAAATCCTTATGGTCACGGGCACATTCTTCTGGGGTTTTTGTGTGTGGGCATTTTTTTTACATTTCGCCACAATTTGCAGTTATAGAATCCGTTTTCCTTATACCACAGTTGATCATAGAAGATTGGTGCTCATGTGTGATATGGTATAGATTATATGTGCCGTTTACAAGACTCTTAAAGTAAAGGGAAATTTAAATATAGGCCTATACATTATTTACAGAATATGTACAAATGAATACTTGGCAAAATCACAGGCAGAGAGCTTTACTTAGTTGAGCACAAGGTGGTTTCAATAAATACTTTCTGATTTAAATATACTATGTGATCGTTTGGGATATTTAGCCCATTTAAAAGAGTAGGTAATTATTATTGTTTTTATGATTAGTTGAATAAAGCTCGACTGAATAAGACCATGTTGCTACCTACTTTCCAGGCAGGTAGCGAACCCTCACTAGTGCCTTAAAAAGTGAACTTCAAGCCCTGCCTGTGCTGTGATTTCATTCACACAGTTATTAATTAATTAATTAATTAATTAATTAATTAATTAATTAATTAATTTAGCAGATGCTTTTATCCAAAGCTATTTATATACGGGCCAACAGCAGTGCCCCACCCGGGAATCAAACCTCAAACACTTGGTTGCAAGTCTGGAATCCTAACCACCACTCTACACTGCCGTAAAACCTGCTTATAAGAAATACAGATGCTATCTATCTATCTATCTATCTATCTATCTATCTATCTATCTATCTATCTATATATATCTCAGGTAATCACTATTCAAATAGATAAATAGTCTAAAGTATCCGGAGTGCAATGCTGAATTGAAAAAGTATTGCGCAATCAGAAGGACGAGCCTTTATCACTTTCGATTCAGTATTTGCAAATAATTCTGATTCTAATTGGATCACTAAGAAAAAATCACGTGGAAAAAACACACAGAAACAAGTTTTCTGATCAAACGTATTTTATTAATTTCTATAATAAACCACTAACATAATATGACTAACAGCAGGTCCAAAAAAACATAAATGAAAAAATATTACTATTAATAATGATAATTTGTAGCCCATTAATTTATCCATTACCAGAAGTGTTCCTCTACATTTTGCGTAGAGAAATACAAACAGACAGAATTTCTTTGGAAAGTTTTGCCTTTTAAACTGTATGTCTTGTAAACCTCTCCAAACTTACCATTTTAAATAATTGTCGTTCTAATAAACATTTCCCTTATTTTATTAATTTCTATAATAAACCACTAATAACAGAATACAACTAAGAGCAGGTCCGAAAAACATAAATGAACACAAATAAACAATGATGATGATTATTATTATTATTATTATTATTATTATTATTAATAATAATAATAATAATAATAATAATAATAATAATAATAATAATAATAATAATAATAATAATGAGATTACTTGGTGGACATTAATTTAATAAGTAATGCAAATATATTTCTACCCTATTAACCTGCTGTATGATGTGTTTGCGCTCTCATTATATTGTATTCCACAATAGCCATGTCTTGTAAACCTCTCTAAGATGCTGTTTAAATGTACCATTTAAAATAATTGTCGTTATTTAAACGTTTTCCTTCTCGTTATGTGTGAGTCGCCCTCGCTTTCGGCTCGGGACATTTCACGCCACGAGGCGGGGCTTACCCCACGATAAAGCCCTCTCCTTCGGGTTCTATTGCCTGATTAAAACACACCAATCAAATGTTTCCTAAGACTGTTGCCCCTCAAACTGCAAGAGGCAACACCTCTAAATAAGAGACGCACGACACACCATGACACCCTTGAATTAAAATGTGAAATAAAAATTCTTAACAATAATCCATCTCCCAAAACATGCACTGAGATCAGCCTGACCACACTAGACCTTCAAACTAAAATAATTGTATATAATTAAAAAATAGTAATGATAATAATATTTAAAGAGATTTATATCCTATTACGAGTGTTCTGTATAATCCTTTTTTGCTATTTCTACTTGGATTGTTCTTTACCAGGCTTACTGAATTGATGTCCTTTTTCAACCACAGAGGCTGCTGCTGCTCATGATAAGACTCCTGAAAGATGAATGAATTAATGCTGAAGTTGTTTGAAATGACCACTAGGGGGTGTGCATCTGTCATGTCTAATGCCATGACGCATTTTTCATATTTTGAAGACACCGAGAAAGACTTAATCAAATCTTGTCACTGAATTTGGGTTTAATCATTCTAAATTCAGCACCGTTGAAGGTTTGATAGTTCTGGATGCATCTGAGCAGTAATTGAAATAGACACCGGTAGAGAACACTAAAGTCATATTAAACAGCTATAAGAAATGAATCACTCAGACAATGCAAATGTAAAATATCCCTTTAAAAGCAAGGTTAATAATCTAAAAGCAGGTCAGTGAATTTGGGGTGCTGGCCAGGCTGTGCTATCTCAGGGTTTGGAGCACGTCTCCGTCTCCTTCTCCTCCTCCTCCTCTTCCTGCTTGTGGAAAATCTTCCCGTCTTTCTTTTTCCAGCGCAGCGTCATGCCTTTGGGTAAGCGCTCTTGAAGCTGAAACGAGCACAAGACTCCATGTTACAAGAACACAGGAACAGGAGGAGAGCTGGGAACCACAAGAGGCCGTTCAGAGCAGCCAGGCTCTCAGCCCTTGATAGCAAACCCAGTAAAGCTCATCTCAGGAGAGCTGCACGCATTTCAGAGCTGGGAAAACCATGCCTTGTTCTGTTTAAGGATGCTGAAAATGACACCTGGAACGCCTGCTAATTAAAAATAAAACTGTTTGATGGCAATCTGAAGGAATTTGAACAACTTGGTCATTGATCTGTCTACTGGAGTTGCATGGTAAAGTACGTGCTATCTCGTATTTCAATTTTTTCTCAAGATAATAACTCCTCTTTAAGGAGCTCCTGTCCAGAGAGCGTGTGGGAACTGTCAAAGTGAAGAGACACACAGAGACACCCAACAGCACTGTGGAAGCCCCATTGTACACTACCTGAGCTAAAATGGCATTTGAGATCTTTGGGTCTTCAGGGTCCAATCCCTCTGCTGCATTTATCTCAATCCTCACCACCTGCCTGCGTTTTCCTGTGCGGAGAAACAGAGCAATTGACACAGCATGGGTTAGAAAGGGTGCAGACAGGCTATACAGACAGAACCACTTACTCTGATTATAAACACCACAGACACTAACTGCAAACTGCCCACATTGCAGTGAGCTCCAGATCCCACTGAACTGAAATCACATCTTTATCCAGCTCATACTCTTACTCTAACGTGGCTGGCTTGTACCTGTGAAATGTTCTGGTCGGATTTCAACACAACAGCATACCTGGTTTAGGAGAGGTCTGGGTTCCAGTTGATGGTTTTGTAGTTCCTGGAGCTTTGGCTGCCGGACTTGATTCTGTAAATAAATCAAAGTGAAATCAGGTCAAGATTGGATTTATGTTTGAAACTCAGGGCCAGGTTCTTCCCCAATCATGCCTTCACTTCTACATCAACTTGGTCCTTTTTTTAAAATGTCACTTCTCTTCTAAACCTCACAAGACTATGTCTAATCGATGTGCGGTCTCTGGCATTCTTTGTATGCAAGACCCACCAAGTTAAAAGATGCAGAGAGACCAAAGTCTTCAAATAAGTGGAAGCCCAGCGACAGCTTTAAAGATATTAGAAGCCACGTTATTACAAAAAGAACGCTGCGTGTAAAGAGACTGCTTGAGAAGTCCCTGAAGGCCTTCTTTCTAACTGTGCAATATCTACGGCTTGCCTTTTGGTTTGATCGATTTCGAAAACAGGATTCCTTCGCTGTTCCTGACTGGAGGCACCAGAAGAATCAAAAATTCAAACTTAGCTGCTTACATATTTAAAGTTTGTTACCAGTAAGGTCAGGCAGTGTATGTTAAGAATAATATTCACTGTATGTATTTCTGCACAAGACAACAGATTTCTAAGTGTAATGCTACTGGGGATGTGACTCAGGTTGCCCAATTCTGATGAAGAGTACGTTGGAGAAAACAGCCCTTACCTTTCCATTGAATTCAGTCGCCTGAGATGAGAGTTCATTCATTACACACAGTTTTTTTTCTTTGCTTTTATCAAAATGGGACCCATGAAGTTACAGAAAGGTATATAGACATGATACCTGGTCCTGGAGAGGTCTGGGTTTCAGTTGGTCGTTCTGTGGTTTCAGTTGGTCGTTCTGTGGTTTCAGTTGATCGTTCTGTGGTTTCAGTTGGTCGTTCTGTGGTTTCAGTGGATCGTTCTGTGGTTTCAGTTGGTCGTTCTGTGGTTTCACTTGATAGTTCTGTGGTTTCAGTTGATCGTTCTGTGGTTTCAGTTGGTCGTTCTGTGGTTTCAATTGATTGTTCTGTGGTTTCAGTTGATTGTTCTGTGGTTTCAGTTGATTGTTCTGTGGTTTCTGGTGCTGTGGTTGTGGAATTTGAATCTGTAAGAAAAACAAGTACTTTTCAATAATGGTAATACAAACCTTACACCCAAGAGACGTCTTTAGTAACTGAACCAATCGGAGGAAGAATCATCAGCGAGCACAGATTGCCGTCACGTGGAAACTGATCAAGCTGAGCCGACTCTTTCCTAACACACCCAGAACGTGCGTTTGAGAGGGCTGTGCTAAGTAGGACTGCTAATAGGGGCGTGTGACGCAGGATATAGACTCCACCCTCCAACAACACCTGTTAGAACCAGGGAACCCTGTGTGAAAGGTTTCTGAACCCCGGATCTGGTATTAAGGGGTTATATTTTGTAAACTGTCAATCAAGCCTGTCATTAGGGAGTCTATTTAAAGCGCCTGTTCCCAGATTATGAGCGAGGCACTGGAAGCCTCACAGCTGTGGCCAGTGTGTGAGAGAAAGCAGCTGCCAGGTATTCAAGGCGAATATAAAAATCATTACCAGCCCTGTTTAGAGAGAAGGTGCGAGGGAAGCTGCGAGGCGCCTTTTCAAAATGTCTCAACTGAAAGGGACAACACACCCTTTATAAAACTGCACACCACAAGAACTACAAATGACTTGGTCTGGATATTCCCATTTCTGATCAATATCCTGAACTTTGACAGAGATGTGATGTTTATATGAGCAGCAGATTCATTGACACAGCCAGCCCCCCACCCCCACCCCACTTGAGATGCAAATATTCTTCCAGAAGTTAGAAAAATGATCAGCCACATAAATGACCGGACACATAAAGATGTGTTACCAAAATTCAACTTGGGCCGAGGATTTTGTCTCAACAACATGACTAGGTTTCCACTCTCTGTGTGAAGAAGGGTCTCCTTCACTCTGTCCTAAATCTATCTCCACTTAATTTCCAGCTGCGTCCTCCGGTCCTGGCTTCTGTGCTTAAAGTATTGATTCGGGTTAACTATGTCACCTCTTTGAAGATGTTAAAGATTTTAAGCATGTTCCCTCCCCCAACAGAAAAAGGAAAGAAGGTGATACTTATTCGTTAAGCATTTTTTCCAGTGAATCTATAATGAACAATTACAATAGTGATTCTTTTTTTTAAATAATGCATTGTTAAATTCACGTCCTCGCATTTGTTTTCTCACGCATTATCTATAATGATGTATCCTACTATGCTGTATATTAAACTGGAACTGAACACAGAATGAACAGAGATCCTTACCATCATAGCAAACAAAGTATTTCCAGTCGTCGCAAGGCCAATCGTCCCATTTCCCTTGGTTAGGGGAATACATTAAAACACATTTAGCATAGCCACCTGCTGGTTCAAAAATGTTCCAGTTTTGAAATGTTGAGTTCTCCTCGTCAGCCCACTTCCACGGGTTATTGAACAGACCGATCCAGAAGGGACTGGCCGGAGCTTTCTTCTTTATGTCTTCATTTTCACTGGCACTCTTTATACTGACCAGGTCGGTGTGGTATTGTCTACAGTACTGCTGAGCGTCAGACCAGGTTTTCAGTGTGCTAATCAGGGTGTATCTCTCAGTGATGTTGCTGGTTTCTGTAAAGATGAAAGAGGCTGTGAGCTGTGGAGGAGAGGAGAAGCAGGATAGCTACACTGTGATCTCACTCACTGGAGTGGCTGGTTTCTGTAAAGAAGGACGAGGCTGTGACCTGTGGAGGTATGGTAGCTCGTGTCTCTCCTGCTGAATTGTGGACAGGGAGTCTGCTCTGAAACACTCGTTAATTTAGCTACTGTAACTACTAAAGTAGAAAGAGCAGCGCACAGCATAGTCCTGCAGTGACTGGAAAAGAATGATATCACAACAATTTAGAAAACTGCATTGTTAATAATACCCACAATAACATTTTAGATTTTTTTTCAGTTGATAACAGTATTTTTTTTAAAATGTCATAATAAAAATATTTCTAATAATATACATTAATCTCATTCAGATTTGCCCTTGCTGTCATCACAGAAATGAAATTGCACTTTACCGGTGTAGCACATGAAAGGTTTCTGATCACGGCAGGATGACTTGTCCCAGCTGCCTGTTGCATCGGCTGTAGCACAGAAGAGTGTGTCAATACCAGCCACCCACTTAGTGTAGCTGACCGCATCTCCAGTGGACCACTGCCAGTTATCACTGTCCCGATACAGCCCGATCCAGAACTCGTAATCCTTTGCAACATTCAGAATCTGCTGTTGTTCTTCCAGGCTGCGCACAGTCACCAGGTCTGTGTACTTCTCTCTGCAGTAGCTACGAGCGTCAGTCCAACTTTTTATATCTCTCACTGGAATGTATGTTCTGTTGGGGCAGGAAGCGTTTTCACAAAGCCCTGAAAAACAGTGTTGAAAGACTTGTGGCTATTGAAAGATTGAAACCACACAAGACGATGATACAATGTCATGGGCAAACTAAGTGCTCTGATTGGTTGTTACTGACCACATGACCTTGCAGGAATGTTTTTGAATCCCAGAACAGGTATTAAGGGGTTATATTTTGTAAATTCTCAATCAAGCCTGTTATTAGGGAGTCTATTTAAAGCGCCTGTTTCCAGATTATGAGTGAGGCACTGGAAGGTGCAAGGAAAGCTGTGAGGCGCCTTTTCAAAATGTCTCAACTGAAAGGGACAACACACCCTTTATAAGACTGCACACACAAGAACTAGACGATACTTACATAAGAACATAAGAAAGTTTACAAACGAGAGGAGGCCATTCAGCCCATCTTGCTTGTTTGGTTGTTTGTAGCTTATTGATCTCAGAATCTCATTAAGCAGCTTCTTGAAGGATCCCAGGGTGTCGGCTTCAACAACATTACTGGGGAGTTGGTTCCAGACCCTCACAATTCTCTGTGTAAAAAAGTGCCTCCTATTTTCTGTTCTGAATGCCCCTTTATCTAATCTCCATTTGTGACCCCTGGTCCTTGTTTCTTTTTTCAGGTCCCCTGGGTCAACATTGTCTATACATTTTAGGATTCTGAATGCTTGAATCAGATCGCCGCGTAGTCTTCTTTGTCCAAGACTGAATAGATTCAATTCTTTTAGCCTGTCTGCATACGACATGCCTTTTAAACCCGGGATAATTCTGGTTGCTCTTCTTTGCACACTTTCTAGAGCAGCAATATCCTTTTTGTAACGAGGTGACCAGAACGGAACACAATATTCTAGGTGAGGTCTTACTAATGCATTGTAAAGTTTTAACATTACTTCCCTTGATTTAAATTCAACACTTCTTACAATATATCCGAGCATCTTGTTGGCCTTTTTTATAGCTTCCCCACATTGTCTAGATGAAGACATTTCTGAGTCAACATAAACTCCTAGGTCTTATTCGTTAAGCATTTTTCCAGTGCATCTATAATGAACAATTACTATAGTGATTTTTTTTTTTTAAATAATGCATTGTTAAATTCACATCCTCGCATTTATTTTCTCACGCATTATCTATAATGGAGGCTGTGTGGTCCAGTGGTCAAAGAAAAGGGCTTGTAACCAGAAGGTCCCCGGTTCAAATCCCAGGTCAGCCACTGACTTATTGTGTGACTCTGAGCAAGTCACTTCACCTCCTTGTTCTCCGTCTTTCGGGTGAGACGTTGTTGTAAGTGACTCTGCAGCTGATGCATAGTTCACACCCCCTAGCCTCTGTAAGCCGCCTTGGATAAAAGCTTCTGCTAAATAAACAAATAAAAATAATGATGTGTCCTACTATGCTGTATATTAAACTGGAACTGAACACTGAGCTCAAAGAGAAGCCAGAATGAACAGAGATCCTTACCTTTATAGCAAACAAAGTATTTCCAGTAGCCGCAAGCCAAATCCTCCCATTTCCCTTGGTTAGGGGAATACATTAAAACACATTTCTCACTGCCACCATTTGGTTGACCAATATTCCAGTTTTGAAATGTTGAGTTCCCACCGTCAGCCCATGTCCACGGGTTATTGAACAGGCCGATCCAGAAGGGACTGGCCGGAGCTTTCTTCTTTATGTCTTCATTTTCAATGGCGCTATTTATACTGACCAGGTCGGTGTGGTGTTGTCTACAGTACTGCTGAGCGTCAGGCCAGGTTTTCAGTGTGCTAATCAGGGTGTATCTCTCAGAGATGTTGCTGGTTTCTGTAAAGATGAAAGAGGTTGTGAGCTGAGGAGGAGAGGAGAAGCAGGATTGCTACACTGTGATCTCTCTCACTGGAGTGGCTGGTTTCTGTAAAGATGAAAGAGGCTGTGAGCTGTGGAGGAGAGGAGAAGCAGGATAGCTACACTATGATCTCTCTCACTGGAGTGGCTGGTTTCTGTAGAGATGAAAGAGGCTGTGAGCTGTGGAGGAGAGGAGAAGCAGGATAGCTACACTGTGATCTCTCTCACTGGAGTGGCTGGTTTCTGTAAAGATGAAAGAGACTGTGAGCTGTGGAGGAGAGGAGAAGCAGGACAGCTACACTATGATCTCTCTCACTGGAGTGGCTGGTTTCTGTAAAGAAGAACGAGGCTGTGACCTGTGGAGGTATGGTAGCTCGTGTCTCTCCTGCTGAATTGTGGACAGGGAGTCTGCTCTGAAACACTCGTTAATTTAGAACATAAGAATATAAGAACATAAGAAAGTTTACAAATGAGAGGAGGCCATTCACCCATCTTGCTCGTTTAGTTGTTAGTAGCTTATTGATCCCAGAATCTCATCAAGCAGCTTCTTGAAAGATTCCAGGGAGTCAGCTTCAACAACATTACTGGGGAATTGGTTCCAGAACCTCACAATTCTCTGTGTAAAAAAGTGCCTCCTATTTTCTGTTCTGAATGCCCCTTTATCTAATCTCCATTTGTGACCCCTGGTCCTTGTTTCTTTTTTCAGGTCAAAAAAGTCCCTTGGGTCGACATTGTTAATACCTTTTAGAATTTTGAATGCTTGAATCAGATCGCCGCGTAGCCTTCTTTGTTCAAGACTGAATAGAATCAATTCTTTAAGCCTGTCTGCATATGACATGCCTTTTAAACCCAGAATCATTCTGGTTGCTCTTCTTTGCACTCTTTCTAGAGCAGCAATATCCTTTTTGTAACGAGGTGACCAGAACTGAACACAATATTCTAGGTGAGGTCTTACTAATGCATTGTTAAATTTTAACATTACTTCCCTTGATTTAAATTCAACACTTTTCACAATATATCCGAGCATCTTGTTGGCCTTTTTTTTTATAGCTTCCCCACATTGTCCAGATGAAGATATTTCTGAGTCAACATAAACTGCTAGGTCTTTTTCATAGTTGCCTACTTCAATTTCAGTATCTCCCATATGATATTTAAAATGCACATTTTTATTACCTGCGTGCAGTACCTTACACTTTTCTCTATTAAATGTCATTTGCCATGTGTCTGCCCAGTTCTGAATGCTGTTTAGATCATTTTGAATGACCTTTGCTGCTTCAACAGTGTTTGCCACTCCTCCTATTTTTGTGTCATCTGCAAATTTAACAAGTTTGCTTACTATACCAGAATCTGTGTCATTAATGTAGATTAGGAATAGCAGAGGACCTAACACTGATCCCTGTGGTACACCACTGGTTACCTCGCTCCATTTTGAGGTTTCTCCTCTAATCAGTACTTTCTGTTTTCTACATGTTAATCACTCCCTAATCTATGTGCATGCATTTCCGTGAATCTCTACTGCGTTCAGTTTGAGAATTCATCTTTTATGCGGGACTGTCAAAAGCTTTCTGGAAATCTAAATAAACCATATCATATGGGGCAGCAGTGTGGAGTAGTGGTTAGGGCTCTGGACTCTTGACCGGAGAGTTGTGGGTTCAATCCCAGGTGGGGGACACTGCTGCTGTACCCTTGAGCAAGGTACTTTACCTAGATTGCTCCAGTAAAACCCCAACTGTATAAATGGGTAATTGTATGTAAAAAAAATAATGTGATATCTGTATAATGTGAAATAATGTGATATCTTGTAACAATTGTAAGTCACCCTGGATAAGAACGTCTGCTAAGAAATAAATAATAATATGCTTTGCAGTTATCCGTTGTCGATGTTGCATCCTCAAAAAAATCAAGCAGGTTAGTTAGACACGATCTCCCTTTCCTAAAACCATGCTGACTGTCTCCCAGGGATACTGTTACCATATAGGTAATTTTCCATTTTGGATCTTACTATAGTTTACATAAGTGTACATATAATAGAAGTCAGCTACTGTAACTACTCAAGTAGAAAGAGCAGCACACAGCCTAGTCCTACAGTTATTGGAAAAGAATGATATCACAACAATTTAGAAAACTTCATTGTTAATAATACCCACATAGAAACATTTACGATTTTTTTCAGTTGATAACAGTATTTTTTTAAAATGTCATAATAATAATTCTAATAATATGCATTATGCTCATTCAGATTTGCCCTTGCTGTCATCACAGAAATGAAATCGCACTTTACCGTTGTAGCACATGAAAGGTTTCAGATCACGGCAAAATGACTTTTCCCAGCTGCCTGCTGCATTGGCTGTAGCACAGAAGAGCCAGTCAGAACCAGCCACCCACTTAGTGTAGCTGACCGCATCTCCAGTGGACCACTGCCAGTTATCACTGTCCCGATACAGCCCGATCCAGAACTGGTAATCCTTTGCAACATTCAGGATCTGCTGTTGTTCTTCCAGGCTGTGCACAGTCACCAGGTCTGTGTGCTTCTCTCTGCAGTAGCTACGAGCTTCAGCCCAGCGTTTTAGAGTTTTCACTGGAATGTATGTTCTGTTGTGGCAGGAAGCGTCTTCACAGAGCCCTGAAAAACAGTATTGAAAAACTTGTGGCTATTGAAAGATTGAAACCACACAAGACGATGATGCAATGTCATGGGCAAACTAAGTGCTCTGGTTGGTTGTTAGTGACCACATGACCGTGCAGGCATATCTTCACTGTCGCCGAACGGGTCGGAACTTTTTTCTTAAAAGTTAAATGATCTGTATTTATGCTGCGATAGCGGGAGGTGTGGGTTATGCGCTCGACATGAGAGACACAGAGGCGGAACTGGCGTTGTCACGCCACACAGGCACCCAAGATGTCTTTTGTTGCAGCACACAGGAACAAAACACAGGCAGGTACCGACGATGGTGTCACCCGGGTGACAATACACTACTGTCTTCACAAGGTGCCGTGAAAACGTCGCTGTGCTGCTCTTACTGCTGTACAAAGGAGGTCCCGCGGACACACCCCTGCTCACTGTACTTCGAATCGGTTTTAAAAATCCCTAAACTAATCCCTGAGCTTTCTGCAATTAAAGTGTCAAACCCTAATCCTGGTTCCACACTGACTCGGAGATCAGGGGCAGCAGTGTGGAGTTGTGGTTAGGGCTCTGGCCTCTTGACCAGAGGGTCGTGGGTTCAATCCCAGGTGGGGGGACAGTGCTGCTGTACCCTTGAGCAGGGTACTTTACCTAGATTGCACCAGTAAAAACCCAACTGTATAAATGGGGAATTGTATGTAAAAATAATGTGATATGTTGTAAGAATTGTAAGTTGCCCTGGATAAGGGTGTCTGCTAAGAAATAAATAATAATAATAATGTATTATGCATTTCTCTGTATTTAAAGTATTATGGATTTTCTTGTTGTTACTGGATCTTGTAAAGCGCTTTGTGATGGTGGTCCACTATGAAAGACGCTATATAAAATAAAGATTGATTGATTGATTGATTGATTGATCATTGTAGCCATGATCTGTCCGGTCCCAGCTCTCAGGAACTGGGGTGTGTGTGTCAGGGGATCCTTTTTATAGAGACCCTCCACCCACAGCCGTGCAGATCATTGATGGCGCCCTGTAAGAGCTATGAATCCAGGACCCCCCCCCCCCCCGGAACTTGCAGTCAGCGAATAAAAAAACAAATTAAAGAAGGGTTCAAAATCTTTGTAAATATCCAATGGAATGCACCAATAGAAACGAAACCCTATAGCCTGCAAATGTACTTTTCTTGCTTTCAGTGATGCAAAGTCATTGATGACATGGTCATAGTTCAGAGAGTTGGCCAATGCAAATTCAGTGGATATAATGGCTAGATTGAACAAGCGTTCTTGGCCCATGGAGGTTCGGAGATCATTTTTTATCAGTTTCAGCTTTCTGAAACTACGTTGGATTGTTAGGGAACTTGCAAATAAATGACCTACCTGCTTGAATAGTCATACAGTTAGATGGATGGGGAAATGTTTATTTTCATGTAAAGAATTATATTATGTGAAGATTGGAGCTAAGTTTTAGGCTACCAATAATGAGTAGAATAATTAGAATTAACAGTAGAAGATGCTGAACTGGAAAATGCTGGCAATCTCTCTGTTGGGTAGATTTTCTCTGGAAGGGTCCCAGCCCAGAATAAAGAAAAGGAGACTCTCACTCTCTGAACCAGGAGAGCTATCCGTACCTGTTCTTGAGAATTATTATGTGGCTGTAAGGCTATATTTGGTGCAATACTGGATTTTCAAACATGTTAATGCCGGATGTACCCACATGAAACCATTTGGAAAATAATCTGACTATTCACTCCTCACTGGTCCTCCCCCCTCACTCAAAAAAAAAAAAATTAAGCATTTCAAATAATAATAATAATAATAATAATAATAATAATAATAATAATAAATAAATAAAAACAAAAGCTGTTTAACATACACTAAATGTCTGGTGTAAAAATGTTTAGGATAAGACAAGGATTATTTAAAACTGGTAATTTGTACTATTATTTCAACACCGCTTTTTAGCGCCCTCTAGTGGCGTCCATTAAAGCGCTTGAACTGGACCTGCTCTACCTGTTGGGAGGCTAGTAGGTACCTACTGGCCCATTCCTATGGGATGATTTTTGCTTGATAATGTCCCATTTAATTGACTGATCTCAATCAGATCGGGTGGAATTTTTCAAATTGTGCAAAACTACTTGGCGATACGCTGCAGCCGTGCTGCTCAGACCCCAACATTTTGTATGAATTAAAGATATTTTTTTCTTTGCGGCTTTCAGAAAATCGCATGAGCGAAAACGTGGCCGCGCACAGTGTAGCCCGTTATCCCCAAAACATATTTAGGAAGAAATAGGGTCGGTCGGGTAGCCCGCCTTATTATTCGTCAGCCAATCGGCTTGAGGGGAGGTCGCCGATTGGCTGATGAATAATAAAGCTCTTTCGTGTCTTTCGTCATGTTATTTCTTAGTTTGAATCGTTATTGCACACATTTGTTTTACTTATTATTCGTCAGCCTATCGGCGCCCCCTTCAGGTCATACTGCGATGTGGACAACTGCGAAAACAGCAAAGGAAATGGAAGCGTTTCTTGTAAAGACTGCGAGGGTTGTGACGCTTATTCCTTCTCTCTGGTGCTGTGCTTGCTGTACCGAGCATGACAATGACGGCGGTTTCTTATTAAATGTTTTTCATTTTTGTATATTTTGCTTACTTATGCATTAGCGTGGTCAACTGGCCCCATAATTTTTAACTCGCCTCTAAATCGGAAATAAATCGATTTTATATCAACAAGAGCAGTAAAATGAGTTTTCGACCTGCGTGAGCGGCCTCGATAAATGGGTTTAATCGTTTGATTGCAGCGGCGATTCTGTCAGGGGAGAGAGCATCCAGACCGCAATTGTATCTGGTGCACAATATCTATCTAAATAATGCAACTCCCTCGTTACAGAGAATTTTGCACTCACCCGCGCTCTCTTCTCGTTCAACCTTGTGGTGTGTGCTTCTAGTAACCATTTAGCAAAACAATTCAATTCCTTTAGCCACAGTTCACACGCACTTTACATGTGCAGTAAAATCAATTCATTTAACAACATCAGAACATAAGAAAGTTTCCAAACGAGAGGAGGCCCCATTCAGCCCATCTTGCTCGTTTGGTTGTTAGTAGCTTATTGATCCCAGAATCTCATCAAGCAGCTTCTTGAAGGATCCCAGGGTGTCGGCTTCAACAACATTACTGGGGAGTTGGGTTAGAGAGGTGGGTTGAAAATCCTGACCTGTCTTAAAGTGTCCCGGGATTATGGGGCCAGGTGGCAACCCTATTGTTCATGCTGCCCCAAACCAGCTCGAGACATATATTGTTGTGTGATAATATATTCTGATAATATTTATGCTCTTCTTCTCACAGTAACACAGGCGTCTCGAGCCCTGGTCCTGCAGGTTTGTTAGGTGTCTTTACGTCATCTGTGGCTAAAGATCTGAAACCCATGTTAATCTTCACTAATTAGGCCAATAATTGGTTCAATTAAGTAACTGAGAGCTTGGTTGAAATGAAAACCAGAGACCATGTAGATCTCCAGGACCAGGGTTGGAGACCCTTGGTCTAACACGACAGAGTGATTTCCCATAGAAGAGAGAGATCAACCATGCGAAGAGGGTCCTACCTGCGAGCAGAAGGATGACCACCAGGCTCTTCTCCATCCCAGCGAGCGAGCGGTCAAGCAGAGTGACCAGCAGACAGACAGACTCCTTGGTGCTGAGATGGTCTGGGAGATGCAGAGTGATGAGATGAAGGGTCGGCAGTGGAGAGATACACACCTATATCACTGGAACATGGAAATGTGAACCCATCAGTGTCTATATGATTAGCAATTCCACAAGCAATACCCCAGAGAAGTGTGATTACTAATCAGAACAAATACACACCCTGGAGGGGCTTGTCTCCAGTCTGTTGCGAGGAGGAATCCCAGCCAGAGGAAGGTCTTCTCAAAGCGTTTTACTGCAAACTTGGTGCATATTTTAAAATCTATTTTTTTTAAAGTCATTGTACCCAAAAAAGGGTCCCCCTGATGAAACTGTTTTTTTTCTCAGAGAAGAGTGTGTTCTGTGCAGACCAGCGTATCGTCAAGCACTTGTTTTGCACTATTGTTTGAAAAATGCGACCACATACCAGAAAAAAATGTATAACCAGTTAGATTATGAAATGTCACTCTCTAACACATTCCCTTCTCTGAGCATTAGTGCTATTGTCCACTTTACTAAATGGCTTCTCTCTCAATGTGTTGAGTTGTGCAGATCTACCAAGAGATGGCACTAAAGAGCAGGAGCGCTTCCTGTGCCTCGGCTCAGTGAATCTTTTTGCAAACCAAATGATTCAGAGGGTTCAGTGGTTCAGGAGGCTTCACTTTCCCCATCACTAAACAAAACAGCCTAGGACACGCATGAGCGGCGCGGCACCGCTTGCGGGGAGTGAAGCGCGGCGGCGCGCAGCAACACCGCTTTGGTTGGTGGCTACACATCAATGGTTGTTACGCGGCGATAAAAAATAGACAGCCTACCACCTCGCAGCACTGTACAACAACTCAAAAAATGTATATCGTTCTTGAACTTTTACTGCTTGAACCCAGCGTGAACGACCATGTCCATCTCCAGAAATATTTATCAGGATCTAACGTTATAAGTTCCCTTAGCAGAACACCACTCAGAAATATTTGCTTTTTATTTACCGAAGGATATGTATGGAAAATATGATATTTATTTCGGGATACAATGTGAAAGCCTTTTTCTACAATTATATACCCAGCACCGCACTTAACAAGACTGGACTGTGGTACTGTATCTGTAGTTGTATAGGCGCTGCTATTAAAAAATGGATCACATTGTATACAAATAATCAGTCGGCTGGCAAATGGTTAATTACTTGACGTGTATATCTGACAAATGATACAGGAGGTCAAGTAACTGGATTAATGCAGGGTGTAAGCGGTTAGTATTTGTTTTGGATCATTCAATAGACCCATAACCAACGTCCTTGAGATTCTTATTTCTATAAGAATCGGGACTCTGAGAAACTTCAGCTATCAGTAGCTCCTCCCTGTTGATGGATATTCGAGTTCATCAAGACATGACGTATCCCACACCACGGATCTGATTGGCTAGACCCAGATATGCCGCTGCGGGAAAATGTTCTCTGCATCCGACCCACATGAGCAGCTGATATTTATATAACCCGACCATCTCGAAAGTGGCAGTCGCTTGATTCATTTGGAGATGCAACGTTATGCACACGTTTAGCTGGATGGGAAATATTAACCCATCCAGGCTGTAAAACAATAATAACACAACATCGTTTTAAACAAACACAAAACCTTTAAATAACAATAATAATACAAAATACACACAGGGGCGCGGGGTACCCCGTCCCAAGGGGTTAAGAGGAAGGCTGATAGGTATGTTTGGAGTGAGGCGGCTCATTCATATAGACAATCCAGGAGGAGCGAAAATAGAAATGGAAGGGAAGTGATTTAGGTTTCACAGACCCCAATCTGCACTGCGAAATCATTGCTTTACTGATCAGCCACTAATTCAAGTTTTGCAATACAGAACCAATTTCAGGTCAGCATTTTATAAAATCACTTGTACTAGGAATATATATATTTTTTAACTAAAAATACTTTTTTTCAAAGCACTAAACATAATCCTTCAGTTGCATTTGGTTAAAGACCCTGCAATGAAGCGTTAGAAAGCTTTTGCAGCGGGGGATCCCGAGTGGCGCATCCAGTAAAGGCGCTCCTCGCAGGATGTGCCCTATAGCCTGGAGATCGCAGGTTCGAATCCAGGCTATGTCACAGCTGACCGTGACCGAGAGTTCCTAGGGGGCGGCGCACAATTGACTGAGCGCTGCCCGGGTAGGGAGGGCTTAGGTCGGCAGGGGAATCCACGGCTCACCGCGCATCAGCGACCCCTGTGGCCGATAGGGCGCCTGTGGCTCTGCAGCGGAGCCGCCAGATCTGTGTTGTCCTCCGGCACTATAGGTCTAGTGGCATTGCTGTGGATCTGCAGTGCGAAAAATGACGGCTTGGAAGGAGCACGTTTCGGAGGACGCATGTTCCAGCCTCCGTTTCCCGAATCGGCGGGGGGGTTGCGAGCGGTGAGCCGGGGATACAGATTGGGCATGCTAAATTGGGGTGAAAACCCAGGTAAAAATAATTTATAAAAAAAAAAAAGAAAGCTTTTGCAGCATCTGATTTGTTTGGGCTAATGCACCGACCTATAAGGACAGCTGGAATTGAAAGCAATGGGTTTGTATTATATTTTATATAGACACTGAACAGCTCACCACTAAGACTAATCTGTCAGCACTTTCAATTGTGAGATGCTCTGCAGGTCTCCATCCATTAGTCAAAGACTAAACATAATCATTGACTTGCTTCTGCTGAATTTGCTTAAAGACCTGGCAATGGACGTGTTAAACGCTTCACTTTCACAGTGTTGAAAACATCTGATTTGTTTGGGCCAGTTTATAGATGCATAGAGATTTGAATTTTTCCCTAGCAGCCAGGTTGAAGCAGGGCTAGCAGCAGGGTTATGCAAAGTGTGCTGGAGTCAAATCCAGAGCTTACAGGCTGCAAGTACAGGAAGCCTCTTGATGGTCAGTGACAGGGTAGCATCGCTGCCTACGCTATTACTGGCAGGGAGAGAGACTCAGAGACAAGAGGCTGCAGTTCAAAACTCTAATGCATGCTTTTAATAACTGGTTTAAGAACCAAAAATAATAAGCAAAAACACTAGAACAAAATAAACAGGCACAGTGGCCAAACCAAAGATTTAAACAGAACAAAACACCCCTTACATAGCCTGCGGTTTCCCCTGAACACCAGCAGAGCACCATCCAGCAATAACCACCTGCACCTTCACCTGCACCTGCACCTGAACCTGCACCTTCATCACCAGCTCTCACATTAACACCTGTGTGAGCACCCTTTTTATGCACCTGTGGTTAATTAATAATTAATTATGTATCGAATTGACGACTCCAGCCACATCCCCACGTGTTTCTGACAGGGAGCCAACCCATTATCCCCCACACCCCTCGACACCAATCAAAACACTCTGCTGGGCCCCCTCCATTAGCAGCAGTCCTCTGTTGTATTCAGAGCAGTTTACTAACTCAGTGATCTCTTTGATGGTCAAACAGAAGGATTATAAGGAGTCTAATACAATCCAGTAAGCCGCGCCATATAGACCCAAGTCACGTTTATTGATGTTATTTCAAAATAATATTTAATGTATTCATTATATAGACATAAAATACAAAACAGACCCCTCATATCGATAATATATTAATATTCCTGTGTGTTTAAAATGCATTTTACATGTTTGTGTTGTATAGACTCTGCAGGTCTCCCTACTTTAGCACCGCCTCTCTCTCACATTCAGACTATTTTACTAACTTGGTCTAATAGGGATTCTACTGAATTTTCATTACATATATAACCATTCTAAAATACAGAACTACAAAACAAACCCTTATAATATGAATAACACTGAAATGCGTTCACCTAACAATGACCTTCATGTATTTTGCAATGGTTTAACTTATATTAAACATATACAAACTAGATATGTTCACTTACAAAAAACTTTACTTGATTTCCATTAGATACTTTCTCAGTGTGCATATAAACACATACATCAAAATACATTTTATAAGAAAGCCAGTACTTTACCATTCAAAGCAGTGCTCTCCTCCCTGGTCTGAAACGCAGTGGCAATACACCAGCTCAAAATTGACATGCTATACTGTGTGTGACGGGTGAAGCCACGCCCATTCAGGATAGTCACTCCCATTTAAAAAAAACATCAACCAAATTTCAAAGACTCAGCCTGTTCAAGTTCACAGTTTCATATTTTTAAAATGTCAATATACAGTGTTTATACCTACAGAAGTATTCGTCCACCCCTGCAGGTTTGTGGTGCTTGTGAGTGGTACTCAGAGTGCTTGCATCTAGGGCACAGCTTCTCAACTCCGGTCCTGGGACCCCCTGTGTCTTGTTTTCATTCCAACTGAGCTCTCAGTTACTGAACTAGAACCTTAATTGAACTAAGAAGTACATAAGAACAGAAGAAAGTTTCCAAACGAGAGGAGGCCATTCAGCCCATCTTGCTCGTTTGGTTGTTAGTAGCTTATTGATCCCAGAATCTCATCAAGCAGCTTCTTGAAGGATCCCAGGGTGTCAGCTTCAACAACATTACTGGGGAGTTGGTTCCAGACCCTCACAATTCTCTGTGTAAACAAGTGCCTCCTATTTTCTGTTCTGAATGCCCCTTTATCTAATCTCCATTTGTGACCCCTGGTCCTTGTTTATTTTTTCAGGTTGAAAAAGTCCCCAAAACAAAAGTAGCTTAATTAGACCTTTTTAATTGTTCTCAGCTCCTCAAAAGTTGCAGATTTCACATTACTTATAACATTTTATAGTTAAGCTAAAATCTCCAAGTGTTTAACAGCATACAACAATTAAAAAGGCCCAATTAAGCTAATTATTAGTTCCATAAGAACATAAGAAAGTTTCCAAACGAGAGGAGGCCATTCGGCCCATCTTGCTCGTTTGGTTGTTAGTAGCTTATTGATCCCAGAATCTCATCAAGCAGCTTCTCGAAGGATCCCAGGGTGTCAGCTTCAACAACATTAACGGTTTAGTTAAGTAATTGAGAGCTCAGTTGACACATGGGGTCCCCAGGACCAGGGTTGGGAAGCCCTGCTTTAAATATCTTCCATACAAACAATCAATCGTTTAATAAGCAAGCCATCCCACAAGATCAGTCACACAGTTCTAATGAGGACAATCCTGATTTAAATAACCACCTTTTATTGCAATACAGAAATCTTACGGATTTTAAAAACATTGAACCCAAACAAAGAAAAATAAGTAAAGTCAAAAAATATCTGGAGCCTCGTCCTTCATAGCATTCCAGTGCTGCCTGCTAAAAAACAAACAATAAAATCTATGTGACGTGTTGATCCCGCTGAACACAGGATATTAGGCACAGGAGCATCGTACACTCCACCCCCCCTTCCTCCCTGGACAAGGCTGGGAGTGAGGTGGTGGTGCTGCTGGTTGGGGAGGAAGTGGTCTTAAGGGCATCAGATGATTCGAGGGCATTTGCCAAGCGCTCCCCCCTTTCACTTCCAGAGCTCGGCAACTCTATGAAATCAACCCACCCTGACCCTAACCCAACCCCGACCCCAACCTTAAGCAACCCCAGCCCTGGAGCTCCCGAGTGGCGCATCCAGTAAAAGCACTCACTAGAATGCAGGATGCGCTCTATAGCCTGGACGTCGCGAGTTCGAATCCAGGCTATTCCACAGCCGACCGTGGACGGGAGCTCCCAGGGGGCGGCGCTCAATTGGCCGAGCGTCGCCCGGGGGCAGGGAGGGTTAGGTCGGCCAGGGTGTCCTCGGCTCACCGCGCACCAGCGACCCCTGTAGTCTGGCCGGGCGCCTGCGGGCTTGCCTGTAAGCTGCCCAGAGCTGCGTTGTCCCTCGACGCTGTAGCTCTGAGGCGGCTGCACGGTGAGTCTGCAGAGTGTAAAGAAGCGGGCGGCTGACGGCACACGCTTCGGAGGACAGCGTGGGTTCATCTTCACCCCTCCCGAGTCAGCGCAGGGGTGATAGCGGTGAGCTGAGCCTAAAAATAATTGGGCATTTCAAATTGGGGAGAAAATAATAAAAAAATAATTGGGAACGACTAAATTTATATATAAAAAACCCCAGCCCTCAAACCTAACCCTAACCCAATACCTAAACCTAAACCTAACCCTTAAGAATCATCTGATGCCCTCAGGACTCTTTCTAGGGGATATTCCTGCGTGCTGCGCAGGACTGAGTTTATGTACCTTATAGGTTGATGGGTACTTGCCGGTATTTGGCATGTAGATTGACAAAGGAATGTACTAGGCATTTGTACTATAGATTCCCGGCCTGAAAACCTTGCAAGATTTATATTAATTGCTTCCGCTGTATTTGCTTAAAGACCCGGCAATGGACGTGTTAAACACTTCACTTTAGCAGCATTGAAAACATCTGATTTGTTTGGGCCAGTTTACTGATGCATAGAGATTTGAATGGTTCCCTAGCAGCCAGGTTGAAGCAGGGCTAGCAGCAGGGCTATGCAAAGTGTGCTGGGCAGAGGTGAAAGTAACTATGTTTCATGTTGAATGATTATTATTATTATTTATTTCTTAGCAGACGCCCTTATCCAGGATGACTTACAATTGTTACAAGATAACACATTATTTTTTTACACATTATTTTTTACATACAATTACCCATTTATACAGTTGGGTTTTTACTGGAGCAATTTTAGGTAAAGTACCTTGCTCAAGGGTACAACAGCAGTGTCACCCACCTGGGATTGAACCCAGGACCCTCCGATCTGGAGTCCAGATCCCCTAATCACTACTCCACACTGCTGATTAATTTTGAACTTTAAATACTAACAGTTACAACAACACTTAATTGAAAAAAAAACGCTATTTGATTTAAATTTGACTATTTTTGTAAGTTTTGTCCAGCTGTTCGGCTTGGATTTTGGTTTTCTGACCAAATTTCTATGAGAGCTTTAGTTTCACGCACTGTCCGTGTAATTAGGGTTTCCTAAGACCACTCTGCCCGTCTGTGAGCTCTTTGAATTGAGAGACACTCTGCTGGGCTCCCTCCATTAGCAGCAGCCCTCTGTTGTATTCAGAGCAGTTTACTAACTCAGTGATCTCTTTGATGGTCAAACAGAAGGATTATAAGGAGTCTAATACAATCCAGTAAGCCGCTCCATATAGAGACCCAAGGCACGTTTATTGATGTTATTTGTAAAGAATATTTCGTTTATTAATGAGGTTTACATCAAATAAAAAACAGACCCCTCATAATATCTCTCTCGACTCTGCAGGTCTCACTACATTAGCACCGTCTCGCTGGACGTCGGTTTTTACTGATTCAACCCGATTTTTGTCTAGTATTTTTTTTCTAGGAAATACACAATATTTTGATAAAATAAATGCTGTTTTATTTTGACTCCGACATTGTGATAAGCAGCCCTACACTGTATCCTAGGATACAGAAGACGTTTAGACGTCAGAGTATCAAATAACGTTCAAACGTGGTTCTCTGTCACTTCACAAACACATTATCACCTGATTATGTTGACCAATCAAAGTCTGATTATTGTGGCAATTGCTGGGCATAGTAACTAGTAGCCTGATCAAAAAACTAAATTAAAATACTTGCACGAAAATATAATATTTTTAGTGGATGAGGATTGGGGAGTGTGGCAAAGTGCCAACCCTTGTGTATATGTATGTATGTATGTATGTATGTATGTATTATTATTATTATTATTATTATTATTATTATTATTATTATTATTATTATTATTATTATTATTATTGTGCTGTGTATGTATATGCGGGCGGACGAAGCCGTGTATCCTATTATTATTATATGAGACCGAGGAAAAAGCCCGTCTTATAAGGTGTCGTTGGCGTGGATGGGGTTAAATCCGCATCCTGGGAAATCTCGTGGTGAGTGGGTGAGTGGGTGAGACGTGAGACGTGAGACGTGATAAACCGAGATAAAGCAATTTCTACAGTAATATATATATATATATATATATATATATATATATATATATATATATATATATATATATATATATATATATATATATATTTGATTATACCGTTTTGTGCGGTGCTCGGCTTTTCTTTTTTTTTATAACAGTGTTTTCTTGTTTGTTATTAAAGTACTGCTACGTCAGTTTAGTTCCGTACCGTTTTTGTTTTTGCACTTTTTCCTGGTCCGTGACGTCATCTCACACGCCACTCAAGCCCATCTTTGCGTGCGTTCAGTGATCCGCTCAGTAAAAGAATCATTTTAACGGCTTGCTCAGTTCCGCTCCTCCTGAGCATTTTTCATCAGTGATCAGACGGAGCGGACGGAGATCGCCACCTGCAGGAAACAAGTGGAGGTGACAGACGGAATGGACGCATACATTGATACATAAGATAGTAAAAATTACTGTCTAAGAATTTGTATCGTTTAATTGAATGTTTCTATATTTAGCGCTGTTTTATAGTTATTTATACAGCTCTGTGTTTTAGTTATTAATGTAGTATTATGTTTTAAGATCAATCCTATGCAATGTCGGTATTAAACACAGAAATTATGCTCAGTCCAAACACAGCACCGAGCTCAGTGAGGTACCGGGAGCGGGGCACAGTAACTTCACATGCAGGGCAAGATTTTATTTAGCTTTTTATCTTTTAAAGTTTAATATCTCTTGCACAATATCCACAATAAATACACAGCGTCTGGATACATCACAGTTAAATACAAAGGACAGTCGCACATAGTATAGCAAGGGGTGGTGTTTTATATAAAACAATTTAAAGCCAAACCATACAATACAATGCAGTGCAAACCTGCAGCAGCTAGTAAGCACTGCGGAGAGTGAGCAGTGCTATAAACAAACTAACATTAAATACTCTTATACATAATAATAATAATAATAATAATAATAATAATAATAATAATAATAATAATAATACAAATGAAAACAATAATCATACATAAATAACTATTATTTATTTCTTAGCAGATGCCCTTATCCAGGGCGACTTACAAGACATCACATTATTTTTACATACAATTACCCATTTATAGAGTTGGGTTTTTACTGGTTAATTGGATGGACGTTTCTTTATTTCTCCTCTAGGTGTCGCTAGGGACGATAAATAAACAATTTTTTTTGTGTGCAAGATATATGGTAAAGATTGTGTTTGTTTTATTGCACTACAGTGACTGTTGATTTTAGTTTTCTTGTCTATAAAGATTTTGTTGAAAAGAGCACAACCAATTTCAATTCTTTTGTCTTTTCATTTATTAAGGAGGCTGTGTGGTCCAGTGATTAAAGAAAAGGGCTTGTAACCAGGAGGTCCCTGGTTCAAATCCCACCTCACCCACTGACTCATTGTGTGACCCTGAGCAAGTCACTTCACCTCCTTGTGCTCCGTCTTTCGGGTGAGACGTAGTTGTAAGTGACTCTGCAGCTGATGCATAGTTCACACACCGTAAGTCGCCTTGGATATTATTATTATTATTATTTATTTCTTAATAGACGCCCTTATCCAGGGCGACTTACAATTGTTACAAGATAGCACATTATTTTTACATACAATTACATTATTTTTTAACACATTATTTTTTACATACAATTGCCCATTTATACAGTTGGGTTTTTACTGGAGCAATCTAGGTAAAGTACCTTGCTCAAGGGTACAGCAGCAGTGTCCCCCACCTGGGATTGAACCCACGACCCTCCGGTCAAGAGTACCCACTACTCCGCACTGCTCCGGGTACATCAGTGTCACCCACCCCCTCAAAATCTAAAAGTAGAGCATCACAGAGTAGAAAGAAAAGAGGACAGTGACCAAAAAAATATAATAAATGAATAGAAATAGGTAATAAACCATTGGATATGTTAAATGATAGAAATTTGCTGAGCGAATTTACCCAAATGTTGAAGGATAACATTAAGAAACGAGTGTGTGTTGTGGTTTTACTTTATAATAATAATAATAATAGCAATAAATTATAATGCTCCGTGGTTTTATTTTATAATAATAATAGTAATAATAAATTACAATGCCCCTCAAGCCCTGTACAATTTTTTTTTTTGTCCAAGAGTGACATTTTGGAACCAAGCATTTTAAAGACGTAATATATGTTGATAATAAAAAAAAAAACAACTTGCATTTCTGTCTTTGTTTACTTATATTCTTAGACAAAACATTTTAAATACAAGTATGTAGCACCACCGCCAGTCCTCCTGACTTTCAGGCTCAGCACAGCATTTGAACCCAGAGGAGCAGGCAGGCAGGCAGGCAGGCAGGCAGGCGGGCGGATAGCCACATCCAAAGAAAAGACATTTTAATGTGATGCGATTCTGTTTACTTTCTGACTGTGTTATCTTACTGAAGAATTCTAAAAAAGCTGAATATCTAAGTGGTGAAATTAATGTGTTAAATGTGTTGACCTGATCATGACACATGTGAAACGGGGGACAGTGTGTGGAAGGCCATCCGGTTCAAAAACACATGATTTAGTACACGTCCTAATCTGACTTTAGCACGTGTTGTCATTCTAATTATTACGCGTATTCATTTAGCCAATCACACAGCTGAAAATGAGAACCAATGAATTGTACACTATTACTATTTATTTGTGTTATGTATTAGTTTATTTAGCAACTGCAGAGTCACTTACAATTACGTCTCACCCGAAAGACGGAGCACAAGGAGGTTAAAGAAAAGGGCTTGTAACCAGGAGATCCCCATTTAAAATCCCACCTCAGCCACTGACTCATTGTATGACCCTGAGCAAGTCACTTAACCTCCTTGTGCTCCGTCTTTTGGGTAAGATGTAATTGTAAGTGATTCTGCAGCTGATGCATAGTTCACACACCCTAGTCTGTGTAAGTCACCTTGGATAAAGGCGTCTGCTAAATAAACTAATAATATTTTGAGAGGGGCTCTATGTGGGGTACCCAAATATTGCTGCTAGATAGATAAGGTTATGCGAGGTTCTATTCCTCGTTAAACTATAGATGGGGTAGTTTGGATAGCGACCTGTATAGTTATGTAGAAAACAGGTCGCGGAGGCCACAAGTAGCTGAGAAATCAACGTAGAAATACATTATACTACAGTAGTCTAGCTGTAAACAAAAGCAATGACGTAGGCATGTAATAAATATTTTATTAAAGTCACTTCTGAAAAGGCTGCTTGTGATGGATTCGGGTTGTTACCGCGGCTGAAGCTGGCAGGGGAGAGCTGGAATGGAGGCACGGAGACAGAGATGCGGGTTCAACACGGGGCGCAGTATTTATTTACAAAACACAAACATCACTAGCGTACAATGCCAGCAAAAATAAACACATTAACAAAACAATATATACTAATATCAACATTCCTGATTTTTAGGAATTCAATCGCTAAAAAATAGTCATTTCAATTCAGCTCGGAGTGCTTTCTGAGCCGTCTCACTCTGAGCAGCTGAGTGCCCTTTGTGACAGGGAGGAAATGTAAATAAGATTATGAATATTCAAAAGAAAACAAATGTTTCGAAGTATACAGAAAGCAAAAAAATAGCAGAAGCGGTCAGATGAGAGAATGAGAGACGAGCAATCCATTTATGCGGCTTTTACACGCCCTTAATAGAGAGCGCGCACAATGACTGTGTTAATGAGTTTATCAGAGCGCTGTGCTTTCCTGGACAGCCGCTGTTTATTGCGGAGGTATGTATCGGTGAGACAGTACTGTCTGTCCATCAGCTAAAACACTGCCTAACGACGACAATCTTAATCGTAAATATTTGACAGAAATTTGACAGAAAATGCTATGGGGTGCCATTTTTTTTAAAAGCGTTAATATTTTAACATGTCATTTTTCCTCAGATTTAACTTAAATCTTGTATTTTTTCCCCCAAATTTATAACTGTCGTGAAAATAATAAATATATTTTTAAATGTGTACATTCAGATTAGATTTATAAATCTAGTTACAATATTTAAATATTTAAGTAAATCTTAAATCTCTTAACTAGATTTAACATTTAGCTAAATCTTAAATCTCTTAACTAGATTTAACATTTAGCTAAATATTTAACTGGCCAGCTAAATCTGGAGTTTGTTTGCAGATGAGCTCCACCCTCTTTGTGCTTTCACGCGATTGGATTGGCTCTTGTAATGCTAATCGGGAAATATGCAAATTTCAACCATGATACCACTTCTCTGTGCCTCTCTATCATGAAATGAATCTAGCTGTGGACTGTCTTCCTTTGTGTGGCAGTGATGAGAAACATCACAACAAAGCAGAGAATAGAATCTCAATTTGCATCCTTTCTGTGCTCCACAGTAGGTTCGAAGAAACAGGTTCAATTCAAACCAGCATCTTTATACACAAAGAAACACTTTCGTTTTGTTAACTTGTAATGTATTACAGATTGGCCAGAAAGCTTGCGGGAGGGTGTAGCGCCACCCTGAGGCAGCACCCTGGTGTAGAGTGACGTCAGGGACAGTCTGTTTATACCCTGGGAAAG
This sequence comes from Acipenser ruthenus, assembly GCF_902713425.1. Classification (NCBI taxonomy): domain Eukaryota; kingdom Metazoa; phylum Chordata; class Actinopteri; order Acipenseriformes; family Acipenseridae; genus Acipenser; species Acipenser ruthenus. The sequence goes on from NC_081246.1 coordinate 91,495, forward strand.
TGTGTGCTCTATATGGCAGGTGTCCCTAATGTTTTGGTCAGTTATTTTGCTTAGCTCTGGGCAGTGTGATTTGCATGCTGTGTGTGTGTGTGTGTCTCTGTGTGTGTGTGTGTGTGTGATAGGTGTACCGCCCTTCTCTTTAAGCTACAGGTTAACACTGTAGCTCTTCAGACAGACTGAGAGAGCCTGAGAGAGGACAGCTGCTCCCATCATTTGTAAGCACCCCAGATTTCTCTCTGCAGTTATTGTGTATTGATAGGGGTTGTTACTTTGGGGTTTCACATGCTATAGATTCCTGAATGTAATTTCATTTGAAAAAGCTGTTAATATGTTATTATGTTAACACAAAGGTGACCAACCTTATAGGTTAAGGATAATCTGTCGTAAACTGCAACTACTTCTACCAAGGAGCATCACCCAGACCATCTCAGCACCAAGGAGTCTGTCTGTCTGTCTGCTGGTCACTCTGCTTGACCGCTCGCTCTCTGGGATGGAGAAGAGCCTGGTGGTCATCCTTCTGCTCGCAGGTAGGACCCTCCTCACATGGTAGACCTCTCTCTTCTATGGGAAATCACTCTGTCGTGCTAGACTGTGAGAAGAACAGCATATATATATATATTAGAATATATTATCACACAATAATATATGCTGTCAAGAATTTTCGCAACTTACTCTTTTTATATATATATATATATATATATATATACTCTGAGCACACTCTTAAACTCAAGGGAGACGTTCAGGAGGACATAGAGATGTTTCGGACTCCTGTAAGTGGATCGTTCCTGCACTGGGCTTGCAACGTATCCAGATGACTTTTAATAATCAAGAAGCTCACCCAGACTCATTCGATTTGAAGTTTTAACGAATCAGAGCAGTAGTAGTGCTCTTTTTGGTTTATTAAATGCTTGGATTGGTTGCTTCCGCAGACCACCGTAAATCCCAACTAAAAAGCAGTCTGGGCGATCCAGTGCTTTACAGGTTTAACAGCATTAATACTTCAATACAGTAATACAAATCTGGTTATCATATATTATATATTTAGCTCTTAGGCTATAAAATGCCCAACACTAAATTCTAGAACATTCAATATATCACTCTCTTCAGACTAAAATATAAATCCTATACCTTATAGAAATGCATCCAATATAAAATAGATATTAAATTCAAATATATGCTTACATTCCAGTATATGGAAGTGTAGTGTAGGATATATGAAAAATAAGAACTGTCTTCAAAAGGCAGAGACTTGTGAATACGACCAAACAGCAATCAGTTTTTCAGAGATCTTCAGAGCATGGATCACATCAATGTGTTGTTAGCAAGTTGAGCGATACTTGACTGGAGTTTTGCCTTGGTTTTTATAGGTTTTTCCCTCCATTGAATACATCAGGAGTCCCAAGACAGTTCTTATCTTTAAGTTAATGATACATTCTAGAAGTATCTGGTCAACTCATTTTTCAAAACTGATTGGATATAACTTCTTGCCAAAAAACATTGGAACATGATTTCATCGCTCTCTTTTTCCAACTCCTCCTTTTATTATAGCAAGGTTCACAGAATCCTTGCTATAATAAAACACAAGTATATTTGTATATATGAGAGATGTTTTTAATATGTAAATCCAGCTCTATTTGATTATATTAAGCTGAGTATGGGACAAGTAAATCTCACTTTGACTGCCAAAAATAACCTTCCATATCTAGCACCGCTCTGCTTGCAAGCAGATAAGGGCGCGGCTATTTTTCTGTAGGTTTTTTGTGTACTAAAATGATTGAATACAGTTTACACTTTATTTGTCTAATATTCCAAACTAGCAGTTCATGTTTTTTATTGCAGTAAAACCTTTATATAAACTAAACATTTATATTCTTTAATTTAATGGATAGTGTAATGTCTAAAAAAATTGTTGTCTAGCTGGAGAAACTGAACTAATTCTTCAATTGATTAAATTAAATGCTCGCTCCTGCTTTTACAGTCTATTTGTATTACAGCAGAGCCTTAACCAAACAAAAACACTTTTTAGTTTAAATATTATGTTTCTTATTAGATCAAAATACTTAAAACATATTATTTCTCTTCAGAGAGTTTTGTCACTCTATTATTAGATCAGAATACTTTTTAATAAAAACTCTATGCTTAGTAACAACACAATCAAATAAAATCAAATAGGTCTTTTTAGTTTCAAATATTGTTCTGTCTAAAAAGGGTTACCCTTTTGTTTTTGCTAATTTGCAATACCTAGCCTCCATGTTTAGTTCCCCCCAGATGCCTGCTTCTTTCTGGGTTACAGACTTCCACGAGTGTATGTGCACTAATAACAAAGGCACATAGACAAGCTGTTTTCTAACATGACCACTTGTTCAGTTTTCTTAGTTCAAATCATTGTAACCTGTTCATAATTTGCTGTAATATTATTTATATTCTTTAAAACACAGTACAGTTATTACAATATTCTGACAGTGTCAGTTAGTACTGAACTTCTTTCGTTTTTAACTGTAATATGTTCCTTCAACAATAATACTGTTATTTGTATAACAGTTTAACTTTAAATGATTTTATATCATGTATTTCTAATTCAGTTACTTCAATATAACAGTTGCTAATATTATTTTACTGAATTAAGTCTGACTCCTTTCTCTGTTCATACAAAATCCAGTCAAACGAACCCAAATATAACTGCTGCTGCCCTCTAGAGGATACTAAGTACGGGACTAACTTAGTCTAACTCTTGCTATGGACTAAGAATTTTAGTATCGTACTAAGTGGAATAGTGGAAGACATGTGAAAGTCCCAGAATGTACTGGTAGTTTTTTTTGCTGAAATAATAATGTGTTCATATAAAATATACACACACACACACACACATATATATATATATAAATATTGTAGCGATGTCAAGAAGGAACCTAAACAGAGTTTCTTAAAGTAAACACTTGGTTTATTCTCACACAAATAACTCAAACAAAATAACCTGTTTTCAACAATCCAGGTTCTTGTAACAGTTCCTCTTTCTCCAGGCTAACCCCTTTTATAGGGGAGCTGGAGGGAGGCAGTGCCCGCCCCAGCCAGTCCGCACATGGCTGGAAATACCCTGCCTGACAGTTGGTGAGGGAAAGTACAGGCAGATGGTGATGGGAAACTCCCCAGCCCAGGGATCCTGGAAAGTCCTGGCAGCCCCCGTCGTTACAATATATGTATATATACAGTATATATATATATATATATATATATATATATATATATATATATATATATATATATATATATATATATATATATATATATATATATATATATATATTGTCACTATATTTGAAGCATCTGCTGCCTGTACGGATATTGTAATAATAAAATCACGTTACAACTACAATACTGTTAACTACTAATAAGGAAGGAAAGTGTCAGCAGCATTACAGTCATGTATGTAGAGCCTGTAGTATGTGATAGTGACGTTTTTTTTGGGGGGGGGGCAGAAAAGTCTCTTCATTCCCTTTAATTTGAGGGGACTCGACACTGGTGGTTCTTAGGGGCGAGCAGGGATATTGAGGAGTAGGGACACAGTGGGTAGAATGTGAGTTAAGTGTTATTTTACATAGTAGGACCTGGGGGCACATTGACAAATAAAATAAACAGTGCTCTTCTCAGGGTGTTTCTAGAAGTGATTATCTATGATACTTCTTCGAAATACCACTCCTTCCCTGTTGTGGTCCAATGAGAACGGTGTCGAAACAGCCCGTGTGTGTTGAGTGTCAAAAACCAGCTTTGCTAGTTTATTTCATGGTGTTGCACTTGGTTGAGTATTTTATAGGCAGTCCGTGTGCCCTGATATGCAGTATTTAACCATGCATATATATCTTAAATAAAATAAAACAAATTATTACGTGCACACATATAAATATATGTTAGAGACGAATTCATATTTATGTATAAATGTCTGCCTATTTGTAACATTGTAAAAATGATTATTAGCTCATAATATCGTAAAATACATACATTACTGTTACAAATATTTCAAATGTTCTGATTCAGAGCCATCCCGCCTTGCGCCGTGTCTGGCTCCCTGTAAAAGGATGAAGCGGTTCCCATGGTTCCCAGGTCACGGCTACCATGATCAATCAATCAATTAATCAATCAATCACTCAGTCTTTATTTTATATAGCGCCTTTCATAGTGGACCACCATCACAAAGCGCTTTACAAGATGCAGTAACAACAAGAAAATCCATAATACTTTAAATACAGAGGAAAGTTCATAATACATGCTATACAGTAAAAAAAAAAGCATAATACATTAAATACAGTGAGAAAATGCATAATACATGAAATAGTAGCAACAACACAGCAGCTAACAGCAGATATCAGGCTGAAAGAGCATGGAAGGCAAGAGAGAACAGGCGGGTCTTGTTGAAGCTTCATGGTAACAAACACCAACTAAAAGATCTCTGAGTCAGTGTGGAACCAGGATTAGGGTTTGACACTTTAATTGCAGAAATAGCTCAGGGATTAGTTTAGGGATTTTCAAATCCGATTCGAAGTACAGTGAGCAGGGGTGTGTCCGCGGGACCTCCTTTGTACAGCAGTAAGAGCAGCACAGCGACGTTTTCACGGCACCTTGTGAAGACAGCAGTGTATTGTCACCCGGGTGACACCATCGTCGGTACCAGCCCGTGTTTTGTTCCTGTGTGCTGCAACAAAAGACATCTTGGGTGCCTGTGTGGCGTGACAACGCCAGTTCCGCCTCTGTGTCTCTCATGTCGAGCGCATAACCCACACCTCCCGCTATCACAGCATAAATACAGTTAATTTAACTTGAAGAGTGACTGCCTCTGTACTGTTTATCAACACTGTTTTTCAGGACTCTGTGAAGACGCTTCCTGCCAGACCAGAAAATACTTTGCAGTGCAAACTAGCAAGAACTGGACTGAAGCTCATAGCTACTGTAGAGAGAAGCACACAGACCTGGTGACTGTGCGCAGCCTGGAAGAACAGCAGCAGATTCAGAATGTTGCAAAAAATCCAGATTTTTGGATCGGGCTGTATCGGGACAGTGATAACTGGCAGTGGTCCAATGGAGATGCGGTCAGCTACACTAACTGGACAGCTGGCACTGGCGGACTCTTCTGCGCTACAGCTGATGCAGGAGGCAGCTGGGGCCAGTCAGTCTGTCGTGATCAGAAACCTTTCATGTGCTACAACGGTAAAGTGCGATTTCATTTCTGTGATGACAGCAAGGGCAAATCTGAATGAGCATAATGCATATTATTAGAAATATTATTATTATGATATTTAAAATAACTGCAGGACTAGGCTGTGCGCTGCTATTTCTCCTTTAGTAGTTACAGTAGCTAAATTAACAAGTGTTTCAGAGCAGACTCCCTGTCCACAATTCAGCAGGAGAGACACGAGCTACCATACCTCCACAGCTCACAGCCTCTTCCTTCTTTAAAGAAACCAGCCACTCCAGAGAGAGAGAGATCACAGTGTAGCTATCCTGCTTCTCCTCTCCTCCACAGCTCACAGCCTCTTTGATCAGTACAGAAACCAGCCACTCCAGTGAGAGAGGTCACCGTGTAGCTATCCTGCTTCTCCTCTCCTCCACAGCTCACAGCCTCTTCCATCTTTACAGAAACCAGCAACATCACTGAGAGATACACCCTGATAAGCACACTGAAAACCTGGCCTGACGCTCATCAGTACTGTAGACAACACCACACTGACCTGGTCAGTATAAAGAACGCCAGTGAAAATGAAGACCTAAAGAAGAAAGCTCCGGCCAGTCCCTTCTGGATCGGCCTGTTCAATAACCCGTGGAAGTGGACTGATGGGGGGAACTCAACATTTCAAAATTGGGATATTAAGGAACCAAATGGTGCCAGTGAGAAATGTGTTTTAATGTCTTCCATTTACCAAAGTAAATGGGAGGATTGGCCTTGCAGCCATGAGGCCTACTTCTTTTGCTATGAAGGTAAGGATCTCTGTTCATTCTGGCTTCTCTTTGAACTCAGTGTTGAGTTCCAGTTTAATATACAGCATAGTAGGATACATCATTATAGATAATGCTTGAGAAAACAAATGTGCGGACGTGAATTTAACAATGCATTATTTAAAAAAATATTCACTACAGTGGAAAAAAATGCTTAACAAATAAGTAGTGGAAACCTAGTCATGTTGTTCAGACAAAATTCTCGATCCTTTAAGACCCAACTTGAATTTTGGTAACACATCTTTGTGTCTGATCATTTATTTGGCCGATCGGAAAGAATATTTGCATGTCCAATGGGGGGCATCAATGAATCTGCTGCTCATATAAACATCACATCTCTGTCAAAGGTCAGGATATTGATCAGAAATGGGAATATCCAGACCAAGTCATTTGTAGTTCTTGTGGTGTGCAGTTTTATAAAGGGTGTGTTGTCCCTTTCAGTTGAGACATTTTGAAAAGGCACCTCGCAGCTTCCCTCGCACCATCGCTCTAAACAGGGCTGGTAATGATTTTTATATTCACCATGAATACCTGGCAGCTGCTTTCTCTCACACACTGGCCACAGCTGTGAAGCTTCCAGTGCCTCGCTCATAATCTGGGAACAGATCCGGGCTTTAGAAACCTTTCACACAGGGTTCCCTGGTTCCAACAGGTGTTGTTGGAGGGTAGAGTCTATATACTGCGTCACACGCCCCTATTAGCAGCCCAACTTAGCACAGCCCTCTCAAACGCACGTTCTGGGTGTGTTAGGAAAGAGTCGGCTCAGTTTGATCAGTTTCAACGTGACCACAATCTGTGTTTGCTGATTAATTCTCCCTCTGATTTTTTTTTCAGTTACTAAATATGCCTCTTGGGTGTAAGGTTTGTATTACCATTACTGAAAAGTACTTGTTTTCTTGCAGAATCAAATCCCACAACCAAAGCATCGGAAACTACTGCGAAACAATCAACTGAAACCACAGAACGACCAACTGAAACTACAGAACGATCAACTGAAACCACAGAACGACCAACTGAAACTACAGAACGATCAACTGAAACCACAGAACGATCAACTGAAACCACAGAACGACCAACTGAAACCACAGAACGACCAACTGAAACCACAGAACGACCAACTGAAACCACAGAACGACCAACTGAAACCACAGAACGACCAACTGAAACCACAGAACGACCAACTGAAACCACAGAACGACCAACTGAAACCACAGAACGATCAACTGAAACCACAGAACGACCAGCTGAAACCACAGAACGATCCACTGAAACCACAGAACGATCCACTGAAACCACAGAACGATCCACTGGAACCACAGAACGACCAACTGAAACCACAGAACGACCAACTGAAACTACAGAACGATCCACTGAAACCACAGAACGACCAACTGAAACCACAGAACGACCAACTGAAACCACAGAACGATCAACTGAAACCCAGACTTCTCCAGGACAAGGTATCATGTCTTTATACCTTTCTATAGCTTCATGTGTCCCATTTTGATAAAGGCAAAGAAAATATATGTAATAACTTGCATACCGCAAAAATGAATTGCTATCTCAGCCCACTGAAATCAATGGAAAGGTAAGAGTTGATCGCAAACTGCAAACCAGAAGGTTCAAACTTCATACCATTCAACTAAAGAGCCAGCTCTGTACTCGAGAGGAAGCACAGGTGTTATGCTGATGTCACTATTAACTTAGCAGCCGCTAGGAGGAGATCCATTACACGTGGCACTGAACTCACTTCACAGGGCAAAGTGTAATGCTCCCGTTTTCACCAACGTAGCCTCCATCAGAATTGGGTTCTCTGAGTCATGTCCCCACTAGACCAGTAGCAGCTACACTTAGAAATCTGTTGAGTGTCGTCTTGTTCAGAAATACACACCGTGAATAAGATTCTTAACATACAGTGCCTGACCTTACTGGTAACATACTGTAAATACAGATGGGAGAATCCTGTTTTCAAAATTAATCAAACTAAAAGGCCAAGTCGTAGATATTGCACAGTGAGAAAGAAGATTTTCAAAGGCTTTTCAAGCAGTCTCTTTACACGCAGCGTTCTTTTGTAATAACGTGGCTTCTAATCTTTTAAAGCTGTCGCTGGGCTTCCACTTACCATTTGAAGACTTCGGTCTCTCTGCATCTTTTAACTTGGTGGGTCTTGCATACAAAGAATGCCAGAGACAGCACGTCGATTAGCCCTTTGTGGTCCTATGTCCGACCTGGTCCGACATCGCAATTTTCCCTTTCCGGTCCAATGTCGGACCCAGTCCGACATCATCAAAAAGACACAAAAAACCGAGAAAACCATTCAATGGCCAAGTGAGACTGATAGGAGCTGAGAGAAGCCCGAAAAAAGGGCATATCTCATGAATACTGATAGACCCGACACCACATAGATAACACGGACATAAACAAACAAGATAGCTGCTTCTGCATCCAGCGCTCAAAGAACATCACAGACATATGCAGAGCTTTTTTTAGATGTTATAGTAATAAAATAACGACTTGGAGTTTATTGAGGCTGGAGATGCAGTACTGAGTGTCCTGTTGATATGCAGTGCCTTTTAAACCTGTTTTACTGTGAAAAAAAATACTTTTAAACAGCGCGTCTAAAATAAACTGCGCGTGTGAAAATAAATTGGACCTGACGTGCCTGACACGCGCTGAATGAATGGACCGTTAAGGGTTAGACATAGTCCTGAGAGATATAGAAGAGAAGTGACATTTTAAAAAAGGACCAAGCTGACATAGACGTGAAGGCATGATTGGATGTGATTGTGCTGGAAATCACAGAAATTACAAAACTATCCTTTTGAATCCAAGACCTCCAGAACCACGTATGCTTTTGCCCAGAACATTTCAGTTTCAAACCAGCCACATTGGAATAGGATGTGGTCAGTCTGTAGACTGTAGATTATAGTTTATAATCAGAGTGAATGCTTCTGTTTGTATGCAGAGTCACGGTAGCCTGTCTGCACCCTTTCTAACCCATGCTGTGTGAATGGTTCTGTTTCTCCGCACAGAAAAACGCAGGCAGGTGATAAGGATTGAGATAAAGGCACCAGAAGGAATGGACCCTGAAGAACCAAAGATCAGAGATGCCATTTTAGCTCAGGTAGTGTACACTGGGGCTTCCATGCTGCTTTTGTGTGTGTCTATTCACTTTGACAGTTCCCACACGCTCGCTGGACAGGTGCTCCATTAAAAAGCAGTTTTTATCTTGAGAACAAATTGAAATACGATCTGGCCTGCACTTTACCATGCATATCCAGTAGACAGAGCAATGACCATATTATTCAAATTCCTCGCCATCAAGCTCTTTCATTTTTCATTAGCAGGCATGCCAGGTGTCATTTTCAGCATCATTAAACAGAACAAGACATGGTTTTCCCAGCTCTAAAATGCGTGCAGCTCTCCTGAGATGAGCTTTACTGGGTTTGCTATGAAGGGCTGAGAGCCTGGCTGCTCTGAACGGCTTCTTGTGGTTCCCAGCTCTCCTCCTGTTCCTGTGTTTTTGTAACATGGAGTCTGGTGCTTGTTTCAGCTTCAAGAGCACTTCTTCAAGAACACCCCGATGGAAGGCACGACGCTGCGCTGGATAAAGAAAGACGGGAAGATTTTCCACAAGCAGGAAGAGGAAGAGGAGGAGAAGGAGACGGAGACGTGCTCCAAACCCTGAGATAGCACAGCCTGGCCAGCACCCGAAATTCACTGACCTGCTTTTAGATTATTAACCTTGCTTTTAAAGGGATATTTTACATCTGCATTGTCTGAGTGATTCATTTCTTATAGCTGTTTAATATGACTTTAGTGTTCTCTACCGTTCTGTATTTCAATTACTGCTATAATAATAATAATAATAATAATAATAATAATAATAATAATAATAATAATTGTTTATTTGTGTTCATTTATGTTTTTTTGGACGTGCTTTTAGTTATATTCTGTTATTAATGGTTTATTATAGAAATTAATATAATAAGGGAAATGTTTATTAGAACGACAATTATTTAAAATGGTAAGTTTCCATCACATGTTGGAGAGGTTTACAAGACATACAGTTTAAAAGGCAAAACTTTCCAAAGAAATTCTGTCTGTTTGTATTTCTCTACGCAAAATGTAGAGGAACACTTCTGGTAATGGGGTAGAAATATACCTGTATGACGTCTTGTATTTATTAAATTAATGGGATCCAAATTATTATTATTAATAGTAATAATAATTTGTGTTCACTTATGTTTTTTTTGGACCTGCTGTTAGTTATATTCTGTTATTAGTGGTTTATTATAAAAAACAATAAACAAGTTTGATCAGAAAACTTGTTTCTGTGCGTTTTTCCCCACATGTTTTTTTTCTTAATGATCCAGTTAGAATCAGAATTATTTGCGAATATTGAATCGAAAGTGATAAAGGCTCGTCCTTCTGATTGCGCAATACTTTTTCAATTCAGCATTGTACTCCGAATACTTTAGTCTATTTATCTGATTGAATAGCGATTACCTGAGCTAAATACACACACACACACACACACATTATATATATATATATATATATATATATATATATATATATATATATATATATATATATATAGTACTGTGCAAAAGTTTTAGGCAGGTGTGAAAAAATGCTGTAAAGTAAGAATGCTTTCAAAAATAGACATGTTAATAGATTATATTTATCAATTAACTAAATGCAAAGTGAGTGAACAGAAGAAAAATCTAAATCAAATCCATATTTGGTGTGACCACCCTTTGCCTTCAAAACAGCATCAATTCTTCTAGGTACACTTGCACAAAGTCAGGGATTTTGTAGGCATATAGTCAGGTGTATGATTAAACAATTATACCAAACAGGTGCTAATGATCATCAATTCAATATGTAGGTTAAAACACAATCATTAACTGAAACAGAAACAGCTGTGTAGGAGGAATAAAACTGGGTGAGGAACAGCCAAACTCAGCTAACAAGGTGAGGTTGCTGAAGACAGTTTACTGTCAAAAGTCATACACCATGGCAAGACTGAGCACAGCAACAAGACACAAGGTAGTTATACTGCATCAGCAAGGTCTCTCCCAGGCAGAAATTTCAAGGCAGACAGGGGTTTCCAGATGTGCTGTCCCAGCTCTTTTGAAGAAGCACAAAGAAACGGGCAACGTTGAGGACCGTAGACGCAGTGGTCGGCCAAGGAAACTTACTGCAGCAGATGAAAGACACATCATGCTTACTTCCCTTCGCAATCGGAAGATGTCCAGCAGTGCCATCAGCTCAGAATTGGCAGAAAACAGTGGGACCCTGGTACACCCATCTACTGTCCGGAGAAGTCTGGTCAGAAGTGGCCTTCATGGAAGACTTGCGGCCAAAAAGCCATACCTCCGACATGGAAACAAGGCCAAGCGACTCAACTATGCACGAAAACACAGGAACTGGGGTGCAGAAAAATGGCAGCAGGTGCTCTGGACTGATGAGTCAAAATTTGAAATATTTGGCTGTAGCAGAAGGCAGTTTGTTCGCCGAAGGGCTGGAGAGCGGTACACGAATGAGTGTCTGCAGGCAACAGTGAAGCATGGTGGAGGTTCCTTGCAAGTCTGGGGCTGCATTTCTGGAAGTGATGGTATGGCCCCCACAGAGCCCTGATCTCAACATCATCGAGTCTGTCTGGGATTACATGAAGAGAGAGAAGCAACTGAGGCTGCCTAAATCCACAGAAGAACTGTGGTTAGTTGTCCAAGAAGTTTGGGCCAACCTACCTGCCGAGTTCCTTCAAAAACTGTGTGCAAGTGTACCTAGAAGAATTGATGCTGTTTTGAAGGCAAAGGGTGGTCACACGAAATATTGATTTGATGTATATTTTTCTTCTGTTCACTCACTTTGCATTTTGTTAATTGATAAATATAAACTATTAACATGTCTATTTTTGAAAGCATTCTTACTTTACAGCATTTTTTCACACCTGCCTAAAACTTTTGCACAGTACTGTGTATATATATATATATATATATATATATATATATATATATATATATATAGTATTTGTATTTATTATAAGCAGGTTTTTTAAATCACAGCACAGGCAGGGCTAGAAGTTCATTTTTTAAGGGAGCAGTGAGGGTTCGCTACCTGCATGGAAAGTAGGTAGCAAAATTATTCAGTCGTGCTTTATTCAACTAATTATAATAAATAATAATAATGACCTACTCTTTTAAATGGGCTAAATATCCCAAACTATCACATAGTATATTTAAATCATAAAGCATTTATTGAAACCACCTTGTGCTCAACTAGGTAAAGCTCTCTGTCTGTGATTTTGCCATGTATTCATTTGTACATATTCTGTAAATAATGTATAGGCCTATATTTAAATTTCCCTTTACTTTAAGAGTCTTCTAAACGGCACATACAATCTATACCATATCACACATGAGCACCAATCTTCTATGATCAACTGTGGTATAAGGAAAACAGATTCTATAACTGCAAATTGTGGCGAAATGTAAAAAAAATGCCCACACACAAAAACCCCAGAAGAATGTGCCCGTGACCATAAGGATTTCATTGCGGAACACAGCAAAGGAAAGAAGGGACAACTTAAGTGTGTAAGTACTGTCGGGTTACCACTGTACATATCGTGACAGAAAAAAACGCCCAAGCATTTTACAAAGTAACCACGAAAGACAAAAAACGAAAGCCAAGGAAAATAAAACCAAAAAAAAAAAAAAATTGCATAAAACTAGAAAATAGCTAAAAAAAAATAAGCACCGAATAAATAAAAACAGAAAACAGCCCTATTTATATTGTTAATGAATTACACCATGTTTGTTCTTAGAATACAGCGCCATCTAGTGAATTTGAATACAAACACAGCACAGCTCTTGACAAAAGAGGCTAACTAGTATACAACCAAGCCTGTCATTATCAAATCTTTGTGTATGCAAGTCATACATTTGACATATTATATATGTGAATTATAGTGAATTAACCTATAAGTGTTTCTAAATTTAATTTTCTTGTGGTGCCAACAACTAAAACTCAGTCGGTCAACTCTGCACGACCATAAGACCGCTATGTTATTTTTTTTTTTTTTATTAGAAAACGATTCAGTACCGTCAGCCAATCAGCTTCCAGTTCTAGCGGACTCATAATAGACGGTAGATGCCCGTTGGAACGTCTCAGCACCAACTGGGAATCAAATTCAAATTCAATCCGCACAAGTGCTCCCTTTTACTTTTTGACTTGATGTATTTTTAAGCGTAGTTCATCTCTATTGGACAGTAAATACTAAGCAAAGACACAATTGGTTCAAATTGATTGTATTTATTCACCCAAACCAGCCAATCAATACTTTGCATTGATGAAGGCGACCAATCCTGTACCTGCAACTGCGGCGAGCCAATCACAGCCTGTCATTGAGACTGGCGCGCAGACGCAGCTTGTTTCAACAGCAACAAAGCGAGACGCGGTCAGTTCAGTAATACCGCTCCATTCATATATAGATTCAGGAGGGAAAGGATTTGTCTGAAGGTAGAAACATGGTGAGTTAGGACGCGTTTTAAAGTGATTTTTAATGAGAGATTGTATTGGTAGTTCAGACTCCATCGTACACGGACTGTTCAGTTATTGCTCCGTTCATTCCTCAGGCAATGTCCGGAATTATAAATAGGGGTTTAAACCCCTAACATACACAATTAAAATCGATTTACTAAATAAAAAGTCATTGTGTTTTTCTCATTTTATGTATTTCATCCGTGTTCTTTATTTAAAAAAAAAATCTTAGAGCGTCTTTACTCAGCGGAAAGGTACCCGAAGAATCAGTACAAGTTCTCAAGGTAAGTCTAGGTTTTAAGGTGTTTATTTTAAAGAAAACAATGATTTAAAAAATCGTTTTCTAATTGCGACAGTGCCCTCTCGATGATGGCTCTACCGTGTGATACTAGTTGACCTTGACTTTCGTTTGCGCCCTCGCTTCGGCTCGTCATCGACGGGCACTATCGCTTAATTATTAAATATATTTTTTTTTTAAAGCGAAAAAAAATAAATGACTTACCTCAGTCAGATGAGAGATGTCTTTCTTTACCTCAGTCAGATCAGAGATGTCTTTCTTTACCTCAATCAGATCAGAAATGGCTTTCTTTACCTCAGTCAGATCAGAGATTATTTTCTTTACCTCAGGAAAAAACCCGCCGTTGGCGCTCTCGAGCTCTGAGTCTGAAGAGCCGAGCGCGAGCTGGTGCTGAGCGCGAGCTGCAGTCGGAGAAGGTAAACACGGGCGTTCAGCTCAATATTATTATTCGGCAGATCCACGCCTGCCTTGACCGGTAACTTTCTTTATTTAGTTTTGATTAACACAGATTCTCCTCTCGTTTGTTTAAGTACAGCTACGGCCAAACGTTTTCCGTCACCCTTCAGAATTAAATAATGTTGCTTCATAAAGTCGAATGAAACCTGCTGAATAATGTTACCTTAAGATATTGAATTACATTCCGCTTTGTAGTTTTACATATACTTAAAAACGTAAAAAAAAAAAAAAATGATGACAAATGTGATATTTCGAAATCTAACATTAAATACTGTACTACTACTGTAGTGCCGGTGTAGTGTTAGAAAGTGGTACAGGTACCAAAATATGACCCGTGTAATGTCAGAAAGTAGTACTTTTTTATCAGATTTTACTACATGTGCAATCAATTGCGATCTGACGGGCGTTTCGCTAATGTGAAAAGGAGGTAGACTGTTCACTTTCTAATGAGTGTTTTGCAGCTGTGCAGAAGTGTTACATGCTTATCGAACCCTTTCAGGATTAAGCATTTTTCAGTGGGATGCTCCCCCAGGACCAGGCATTTTCTGGCTGTATTTGACTCTCTTCCTATAAAAATTCACTACAATTTTTTACAGTAGCATCTTGGAAATGGTGTCCTTTTTTCCAGAACACTATGGGGAACATTATACTTCAGAAGCCATACAAACTTTTCGCCTTTTTTCCCCCAACACAATATTTAGATTTTTTATTTTTTTTTTAAATGTAAAGTATTTTTTATTGCGTGTTCTGCTTAGATATACATGGATAAAAACATGTTATTATATGACCCGACCGACGTTACAATACTTCCTGAAAGCTTTGTTGAAAAATATTGATGTTTGAGCAAATTACAAGACATTGTTTCACCTGAGTGATTACGATGACATCATACACGTTTATTCTCAAGGAATTTAAAAGCAATAATGGACACTACTCTCGATTATTTTCTCAAAATAAATATTTATAAATAAAATAATAGTTATTCATTCCATTATTATCAGTAGTAAGAAATATATACCTGATAACATGAAATTTTCCAACATGATTCACAAACACTGTTGGAAAAAGTTGATAAATGTAATTGTCTGCGGGAGTTTAAATATTGTTAGATCTTCTTTGCACACCGTACAGTAGCCACGTTTTATTTCTATCCCGAGATTAGTTTAAATCGTCTGATTTAGCGTCCTCCTCCACACGAAGCTGTAGAGCCATAAGGTTTGTAGTAAAAAAAAAAAAAAACACAAAACAAATGCTAAGTTCATTTTATTTTTATTTTTTTTTGGGGGGGGGGGGGGGGGGGGGCTGGGGGGTGCACTTAAACTGGAAACAGACAATCAATGTCTCTAAAAAGAAAAAAACAATTCACGACGAGCAAGACAAAATGAGAAATCCACCGCCAAGTTGCAGAAGCAAAAAAGAGTTACAGACCCAATATATTGCATAGGAGAAATATTCACATACTATTTCCTTAATGGTGGAAAAATATGATGGAGAGGTGGAGGGGTGGAGGCATTTATTTTGACATGACAAGTGTGATAAATCAGGGCAATCAGGTTACTTAGTAAATACCTGTGTGCTTACACATCATTAGTGTTATTATACATAGTTACAATGGACTTCATGTGGTAATGTTTTTACACCATATAAACCTAACCCTAACTAATCCTAACTCTAACCCCCCTAAACCTTAACACAGTTGTGTACTAACTTATCCATCCATCCATTATCTGTAACCGATGTACTAACTTATATCATGCAAAAAGACTTCCCCTCCACGGTCAGCTGTGGACTAGCCTGGACTCGAACCGACGACGTCCTGACTATAGGAGGCATCCTGCACTCCACGTGGAGCGCCTTTACCGGATGCGCCACTCGCGAGCCCCCGCACCAGCATTATTATTTAAACGGTCAAGGAGACCAAAAGGACCAGTGGCTCTGGCGCTAGTGACTTGATTAAAAAGGTGTCAGGTTTTCACTCTGCGCATCTGGAAACCCATATTACACGGACAGTGCGAGAAACTAAAGCTCTCATAGAAATGTGGTCAGAAAACCAAAATCCAAGCCGAACAGCTGGACAAAACTTACAAAAATAGTCAAATCTAAATCAAATAGTTTTTTTTTTTTCAATTAAGTGTTGTTGTAACTGTTAGTATTTAAAGTTCAAAATTAATCATTCAACATGAAACATAGTTACTTTCACCTCTGCCCAGCACACTTTGCATAGCTCTGCTGCTAGCCCTGCTTCAACCTGGCTGCTAGGGAACCATTCAAATCTCTATGCATCAGTAAACTAGCCCAAACAAATCAGATGTTTTCAATGCTGCCAAAGTGAAGTGTTTAACACCTTCATTGCCGGGTCTTTAAGGAAATACAGCGGAAGCAATTCAATGATTAAGTTTAGTCTTTGACTAATGGAGGGAGACCAGCAGAGTGTCTCTCAATTCAAAGAGTTCACAGACTTAATCTTAGTGCTGAGCTGCTCAACATCTCTATGAAATATATTACAAACCCGGTGGATTCGATTCCAGCTGTCCTTTATGCAAGGTGAAAAATATGGAATTCAGTTTAATGAAATCAAATAGGTAAGACCATCACATTATACACACTATTATTTACATACAATTACCCATTTATACAGTTGGGTTTTTACTGGAGCAATCTAGGTAAAGTTCCTTGCTCAAGGGTACAGCACCAGTGTCGCCCACCTGGGATTGAACCCACGACCCTCCGGTCAAGAGTCCAGAGCCCCTAACCACTACTCCACACTGCTGCACCTACTACTGGTATGGCAGCCTCTGCTGAGAATTTCCTACAATGGTTAGAATTTGATTGAATTGGTAGTTTTATATTTGCAAAATACTTGGCGAATCACATCCATAAAACCTATTTTGCTCCAAAAAATATTGGCGACCTGTTGCGATATACGAAGTAAGTATTGTTAGTGGAAAAGTATTTTTTTTTCATACTCATATTAAAAGGCTCGCAAATATGTATGGCTACCTTTCTCCTGTGTGTCTGTTTTTGCTGCTCAATTCAGTTCGACTTTACCTTCATTCTCCACAAGATGGCACTGTCTATTTTTAACAGGTTGGGAACAGATCAGAGAGACAGCTAACCGTTATTGTCCAGTCAGTTACAATACAAATCTGCATTTTTTTTATTTTTTTTTAAATCCAATGAAGTCTTGCAGCCTTTTAAAGATGTGATATCTTCAAAGAATGTCTGCAATTTGTGGGTAGAGAACTCAGGTAGACAGGCTAAAATAATTGAATCTATTCAGTCTTGAACAAAGAAGACTACACGGTGATCTGATTCAAGCATTCAAAATCCTAAAAGGTATAGACAATGTCGACCCAGGGGACGACTTTGACCTGAAAAAAGAAACAAGGACCAGGGGTCACAAATGGAGATTAGATAAAGGGGCATTCAGAACAGAAAATAGGAGGCGCTTTTTTACACAGAGAATTGTGAGGGTCTGGAACCAACTCCCCAGTAATGTTGTTGAAGCTGACACCCTGGGATCCTTCAAGAAGCTGCTTGATGAGATTCTGGGATCAATAAGCTACTAACAACCAAACGAGCAAGATGGGCTGAATGGCCTCTGTTTTGTGAACTTTCTTATGTTGTTACAAACACAGAGGGCAGTTTGGAATTTGAGTTAAACCCAATATATTATAGCGATCTCGGTTAACGCAGGCAGGCGCATCACACAGGCAGAGGGCGGGCTCGAACCCGGGAACTTTAGCGCCGATACCGCTGTACAAAAGAATCGGGTCCTTTTGCAAGGAGCGTATATCGGGCTTATGTCTTCGTGTGTGATTACATCACCTACCCCCGTGCACCCTACAATATTAATATCATTTGAGTTAAATCAAATATCAGATTCTGGGGTTGTAAGAATATCGGGTTTATAATCAATATTATAGGCGGCTGTCTCAGATTTCGTACAGAATATATACGAGTTACTTTGCGATGTCTCTACGCGGTGCTGGTTTCTGTACTTTTAATGAAGTCTAACGGGTTAGGATAATGTAGGACTTCACAGTAAAACGCTCTAGGAAATGAAACACTATCTGAAAGCACGGCTCGTGCAAACAGATTTCTTTAACCCAGGCATTCTGCAGACAAACGTTTTAAAATATATTTCAATTTGCTATTAAACACTGAAAACGTAACCCAGCTTGAAATCAGATGTTTGTCCATTCCAAAAATCAAGCTTTTTATTTTCTGATAGTGTTGGGGGGGAAGATTTTATACTATGTGGAAAAACCTCCAAGCTCAACCGATAAATTAATAACTTACATTCCCCTTTAAAATCCATTCTCTCACCTCTTATTAGCTTTATTAACAGGATCACTGGCCCCTCCCTTTAAAGGAGCGCTGACCATCTTTAAAATCCATTCTCTCACCTCTTATTAGCTTTATTAACAGGATCACTGGCCCCTCCCTTTAAAGGAGCGCTGACCATCTTTAAAATCCATTCTCTCACCTCTTATTAGCTTTATTAAACAGGATCACTGGCACTCCTAATGGTCTGTACAATCTCTTGCCTCTCATTGGCTTTTATTGAGTTGAATAAGCCATCTAGTTTACAAAAGCATTGATTTAAAAAACACACCACACAACTCTGTTAATGCTTAAGTTTTATTTTGCTCCACTTTGTTCTTATTTAAACTCATGATAAATTATCTTGGCACTTGTAAAAACAGCAGGTTCACAAGACAGATTTTGAAATGTAAAACACCAACAAAATTTGAATTATTTGGCTTGCAGCCTGTTGTCGCGGCCTGCTGTTGTGGGTGGATCCCCAGGCTGGATTTAGCTGCTGCCCTCCAAGGTGTGCTTGTCGAACAGGTACTCGGCCATGCCGTTGCTGGGTGCTCCCATCTTCTTGAGGTTGGTGATGTGGTCTCCCAGTTTCTTGATGGCTTCGACCTGCTCGTTGAGGTAATGAGTCTCCAGGAAATCACACATCTGGAATATTAATAAACATGAGTTACAAAAAGGCTTTAAAAAGCCACTCTTTCCTCTTAATAGCTTTATTAACATTATCACTGCAATGGGATGCCATCGGTAGACCAGTGTGCTAACTAGATCCTAAATGATCTTCAATGGCAATGCAGACAGACAGTGGCAATGCAATAATGGTTCTGTATTACACTGAGGGGCAATGGTAGCACAAGTATAGGGCAGCTGCAATGGGATGCCATTGGGAGAATGGGACCACAGTGTGCCAACTATACCCTCAATGATCTTCAATGGCAATGCAGACAGAGGCAACGTAGGAATGGTTATATTGCAAGGGGACAGTGCTGGTCTGCTTTCTAACTGAAGGGGGCAGTGTACCACAGGGTGTACGTACGTGTGGGTCGGTTTTCTCGGAGGCGATCTTGTGCAGGTCCAGCAGAGCCTGGTTCACGTTCCTCTCCAGCACCAGAGCCGACTGCAGAGCCTCCAGCCCAGAGCCCCACTCGTCCTTCTCAGGTTTCTGAAGAAAATAAGACACAAGACAGTCAGACAAGCATCGCAACAGAGGCACTGTGGTCCGAGTCCGCGATGGAGGCTCACACAGCAGCAATGGGAATGAGACTCCCGCTGCACAGCGGTGTGATCCATTCCTGGTTTCACTGAGAGTTTAATAAGACATCTCAGGTTGTTAGCGATACACACTGGGGCTAATCAAGCCGATAGTAAAAAAACTGGAATACTAAAACAAATTCACAGTGTCTCTTCAATTCTCTACCACCACTTTTACACAAAGCTACAAGAAACCAAGCTAAAAGACAACAGTTCTAATGAGATCATCTTCCAGAACTTCACTCAAAATCAGAACCCCAAAGCCAGTAGTCTGTCAATTAAAACAGGACTACTGGTTTTCAGTTTGACTGAGGCTAGGGGGTCCCACAGCCAGCCTCACAGCCGGGGGCGGGGTCCCACAGCCAGCCTCACAGCCGGGGGCGGGGTTTGAGCTCCGACTCAGTCTTGTTCATGGCTCTGGGTTGGTCTGTGACTCTGCTCTCACCTTGATGTCCTGCAGGAAGATGCGGCCTCCTCTCTTGTTCTGGAAGGACAGGAGCTTGTCCGCGTGCTCCCGCTCCTCCTCGCTCTGCTCCTTGAAGAACTTGGAGAAGCCCTTCAGAGCGACATCATCGCGGGAGAAATAGTGAGCCTGCGGAGAGAAAAAAGTCAGTTTACACATCCAGGGTTTCATTTCTGTACAGTTTACTCTAATAGTTCTATGCATTTAATAATAACAGCAAGAGAAACAAATACATCAATTACAAATGCTTCAACTGGAGGTCTTGTTCAGAACTAGGGTGACAGATGCTTCCTTAGTAAATTAATTTAGTTTCTTCTGGATAATGTATATAAATATTTTTTTTACCTCCAATATGGCATATCAACTTGGTAGCCATGGAGATTTAAGTTTATTTATCAGACGCCTTTATCCAAGGTGACTTACAGAGACTAGGGTGTGTGAACTATGCATCAGCTGCAGAGTCACTTACAACTACGTCTCACCCGAAAGACAGAGCACAAGGATGTGAAGTGACTTGCTCAGGGTCACACAGTGAGTCAGTGGCTGAGGTGGGATTTGAACCGGGGATCTCCTGGTTACAAGCCCTTTTCTTTAACCACTGGATCACACAGCCTCCATGTATTTAGTGATTAGGTCTAGGCATTCAACCTCGGAAATGCAAGTCCGAGTTACATGAGACTTGTGAAACTGGCGGGTTTACTACAATTATATTGAAACATTATATTGCTACGAATGGCGTATATTTCAGCTTCAATACATCCTTGTATACAAATGCATTATATACATATTCTTAACGATATTTTCACTTTGGCGGAAAAATGGTTACGTAAATGGCAAAAGTACTCGCCTTAAAATACCTACCACTGCGGGTTAAAATGACAAACGTCGCTAAAACTTAAAACGGTGACGTATTTAAGATTAGTGACGACATTAGAAGTTTTGCCAGTTTTAAAGTGTTTTGTTTTCAAATACTTTAATGTCAGCTGGTCACGTTATGTTAATAGGATGTACTTTTACACCTTACCACGGACCTGTCAGTGTGGTTGTGTTTATTTCAAGGAGAGTACAATGTCCGTCCTGTTGTCGATAACACGCATTTCACTGCGTAGTACCCCCCCACCGAAATTCAAATTGAAAAATCGTTTCCCCCACCCTCGCAGAACACAGAAATGTATCGAACTAACCCAGAATTGCTAAACGGCTCGATCACTTCTAAAACGATTCGGGTCTCGCTAGCAAAATAACTTAACAGCATCGTTAAAAAACGGATTATTCTCACAAATCGATTAAAAACGCACACAATCACACATTTGTGGTTTTATATAATATATATACACACACACTAAATACCTCCAATGTTTTGATTCAAAACACACGCTCCCTTGAGAAAGATATGTACAACATATCGAAACGTTAGGGCAGCTGGCTCTGAACTAAAATATAAATTATATATATATTAAAATACAACAAAGCCAGCTTCGGATTTCAAGCTACGTCACGCTCGTCGGTGACGTTTGTTCACGGATTTATTTATTTAATTTGTTTTATTGTCTCCATCAACGTTGCAGAAAGTGTCTGTCTTTTTTAAGCTACATGGTTCAAACGCAGTTTAACAAAGCTGAACAGACAGACAACACGACACAGCTAGACGTTTCAAATGTTATTACGAACTTACCATGGACTGGTACGTGTAGGACGCAAACAGCTCCATGTTCACCATGCGATTGACGGCTGCCTCGCAGTCACGGTGGTAGTTCTGGCGAATCTGGGACTCCATTGTAGGTGGTCGGGTCGTAGTTTGAAGTCAGACAAGACGTGAACAAAACAAAATTCAAATTTGCTGTAGTGTCGAAGACGGGGAAGCGTAGACTTAAGGTTCCGTTCAAACACTGTTGAAGCAAGCCACCTAAAATCTCCAGCTCTCTGAAATGGCTGGTGTCTGCGCTCTGGTATTTATAGCCTGGATCGGTGGGCGTGTCCCGAGGGCGCGGCTAGCCAGTCACACGGCTGCTTGTGAGGCGCTCGGTCCAATCGCAGACGAGGGAGGAGGGAGGACTCTGAGAAGGGTGCGGGTTGGCTCTCTGGGGTTGCCAGGCAACGGTGTTCTATCTTTGGCTCAAGTGAACTGTCAACAGGAACTGAAATGGCGGATTCAAGAAATTAATTCAACCCCCCCCCCCCCCCCCCCCCCCCCCCCCCCCCGCGCCTCCCAATTAAATACTTGTTAAAAATGCAATTTTAAAGGCTTATCTCACTCGACTCAAAACCCAGTTTTTATTTAACATATATAATTTATATAATTATACGCACTTGTCTCGAATTAGTACAGCTTTTAACCATTTTTCTGTCAGTCAGTCACACACACACATATAAATATATATATATATATATATATATATATATATATATATAGTACACATTAGTTTGACACGTTTAAGACACTTCAATTAAAATCATGTAATAATGTCATAATAGTAATAATGCATTGAAAACGGCTTTGTTTAGGCTGTACGGAGGGGGGGGGGGGTCGTTTTGGTGGAAGAGCATCGTTTTGTATGCATAACAATATGCACCTCAATGCTGGTTGTTGTTTTCGGAAACATTTTCACCTTGTCATTGTTTCTGAGGGGCGCTGAAGAGACGCAATGACACCGTGACTCAGCGGAAAGCAAGCCTTTAAAAAAAAAAAACAAAAAAAAAAAACACGACGAAGCATGACAAAGCAAAAACGCTCCCTGACTCAAACAAGATTGTAGAGCTTCGAGCCGGTTTAATCCAGACTCTTAATAAATTGACCGCTTCTTTTGTGTGTGTGTGTGTGTGCTGTTTTGTTGCGTTATATATATATATATATATATATATATATATATATATATAACTATTATTTATTTCTTAGCAGACGCCCTTACCCAGGGCGACTTACAATTGTTACAAGATATCACATTATTTTTACATACAATTCCCCATTTATACAGTTGGGTTTTTACTGGAGCAATCTAGGTAAAGTACCTTGCTCAAGGGTACAGCAGCAGTGTCCCCCCCACCTGGGATTGAACCCACAACCCTCCGGTCAAGAGTCCAGAGCCCTGACCACTACTCCACACTGCTATATATAATTTAGAAAATGTGTTGTTAAAATATATATTTGTTTCCATTAAAGTTGGGACGCTGCGTATGCACTAATGGCGCACACAGACGAGGTGGCCTATTGTTAGACTGGGGCTGCCAGAGGAGCCAGTAAAGCTTGAATCGTCACAGTTTTCAGCCTTTGTTTTTTGTCCCAGGCAGAAACAATAAAACTGTCAATCATCTCGTTTTTGCTATTTTGCATTATATATATATATATATATATATATATATATATATATATATATATATATATATATATATATATATATATATATATATATATATATATATAGTACAAAACTGTAGCAGCAAGTTGTATAATTTGTAATCATATTGATTGTGTTTAATAATCCATATTCCGTTTAATATTCAGTATAACTTTATACAGAAATTAGCTTTTTAAGTTAGTCCCTGTTTGTGTTTTGATTAACACAGCCATTTTTACAACTCATTAAAAATACACCATTTTTTAAATGACCAGTGCGTTATTATATACTTATTTTAACGGCTTCAATGGATTGAAAAAAAAAAAGTCCCGGTTTTTCTAGAGCAACTTTAAGGTATTTGTTTTGTGTTTTTAAACTATAAAAACTAAACATTAAAAACATGTTAGAATGGATCAGTGTTTATTTTATGGAGGGCGTTTAGTATATTGATTTAATACTAGATTTAGTACTGTTTTTTATTTTATTTGGGCAGTACAGTATGTTTCAAATTCGAGTGAAATGTCATAGCGGAGCTTAACGTTTTTGACGGGTTATAATTTCAAAACAAAGCATTAAAAACATTCCTAAAAAAAACTACACTCAAACTAAGCAGCTCAGATCGCTAAATTAAGTTTGAAAAATAAGTTTTTTTTATAAACGTGTGTGGTCTGCCCCCTATTTTACTGCATTTAATCCTGTACTTCAGAATACTGTAATCTGCCAAGTTTTTAACCTGTAGTACTTTGTATTTAATCATATCCTGATGTAACTATCACTATTTAATCGTATCCTGATGTCACTATCGCTATTATCTGCTGTATTATTGAATTGTGGTTTGTCACACTTGTACTTTGCTTGAACAAAAGTTATTGTATTTCTTGCTCTTATTGTATTACTTGTATTGTAAACACTTGAAATGTATTTGCTTACGATTGTAAGTCGCCCTGGATAAGGGCGTCTGCTAAGAAATAAATAATAATAATAATAATAATAATAATAATAATAATAATATACAAGTGGCATTTTCTGACCTCAAAATACAACTTGCCACAATTTAATACCTAATGTTTCCTACAGAATATGCAGGGGTGGTATTTTCTGACACTGCAGCGTGAATAATTTACTACCTTCCTTTCCTATAAAATATACAAGGGTGCAATTTCTGGCAAGGTTGCACATTTCGGCGATTATATCTGCCACAAATTACTACCGACAGCAAATTCTGGCAGGGAGGCATATTCTGGCAGTACACTGGACAACTCAGGTTAAGTTATTGTCCGTCTGTCTGTTTTACTATATGGTGAACAAGATAACTGCCTTGAATTTGGATCAATCTTCACACACTCCCTAACATCCTCTAAATGTCCTCGATTGTGTTTCGCTATAATCAGGTAAACTGCTGGTTTCTTTCAAAAACAGCACCTTTGAGAACTGCACAGGGAATGTTAGTGATACCTGAAAACAATGCAATGTCATCACCTCACCCTGACTCAGCACATTTCAAATGGAACTTAATATGTCAGCAAATGAAACACACACATAGTCTATCCAGTTACATCCCCAGTTAGGAAGATAGCAAACAGGTTTTTAATGTCTGGTTCCTTAGCAACTGTTTCCAATGCAACCCACGTCACCAGATATTTAAAGGTGTAATCCCTAATATTTTAAAACACATTTGCCAACCTCTTATTAGCCAGTGATAAAGCTAATAAGAGGCGAGAGAATGGATTTTAAAGATGGTCAGCGCTCCTTTAAAAGGAGGGGTCAGTGATCCTGTTAATAAAGCTAATAAGAGGTGAGAGAATGGATTTTAAAGATGGTCAGCGCTCCTTTAAAGGGAGGGGTCGGTGATCCTGTTAATAAAGCTAATAAGAGGCGAGAAAATGGATTTTAAAGATGGTCAGCGCTCCTTTAAAGGGAGGGGCCAGTGATCCTGATAATAAAGCTAATAAGAGGTGAGAGAATGGATTTTAAAGATGGTCAGCGCTCCTTTAAAGGGAGGGGTCAGTGATCCTGTTAATAAAGCTAATAAGAGGCGAGAGAATGGATTTTAAAGATGGTCAGCGCTCCTTTAAAGGGAGGGGCCAGTGATCCTGATAATAAAGCTAATAAGAGGTGAGAGAATGGATTTTAAAGATGGTCAGCGCTCCTTTAAAGGGAGGGGCCAGTGATCCTGATAATAAAGCTAATAAGAGGTGAGAGAATGGATTTGTAAGCATACAGATAATGCCGAAAGCAGCACATTTAAAAAGACAACTATTGATATAAATGATTGGCATTTTATTTTCATAATTTAGGTTTTATGGTTGCTTTGGCAAATTGACCTCGAGACGTTTTATCACTCTGTGGCAGGACTGGGTTTGCTGACACAGCTGAGATTCAGTATTTGTGCTTCGTCACTGTGCAGATCTGTTCTGCTCAGATTACTGAAGCTGTGATCACGAGGATGGAAATGTGCTGACAGGAAACTAGAAACTGTGAGAAAGAGGAAGTATAGACCACGAGACGTGCAGATCCTCCCGGTCAAGGACTCGGAGTTCAGGAGTCTGCAGTGCTAGCTGCCTGAGTGAATTCATAATAATATTTTGCCATTGGAGTGCCACTGTCTGTCTGTCTGCCTGTCTGCATTGCCATTGAAGACACCGTGTAACAATTTTTTTTTTTTTTTTTTGTTCCTGGGTAGTAAGTGTTATTTCCTAATTGCTTATGCCTCAAAAGTATAGAAAATGTCTATTATTCCCCACAAACTTTGCTTTTGTGACCAGGACAGTGATATTTTGAAATTTACCTATTTTCCAGAACATTCCAGATAGATTCAGTGCTGAGCAAACTTGGAGTAACTTCTAGAACTTTCTAGAACTTTCCAGTAATATAAATAGTAGTATAAATACAGGGGCCTTAAGCCCACCAGTTCAGTTTAGTTCCAGCTGCCTAAGTGGATACATATCTGCATTTTTCTGAGATGGCATCAAGGTCATAGGAGACTTCAAAATGGTGGCATTCCTGATGGGTCTCCAAGGCGGTTTTACCAAGTTTCCCTGCTATCTTTGCCTTTGGGACAGCAGGGACACCAAGGCGCACTACCACAGGCGGGACTGGCCACATCGGACCGAGTTCTCTGTGGGGAGGAACAACGTCAAGTGGGAGCCACTGGTGGACCCCCGGAAGGTGCTGATGCCACCACTGCACATCAAATTGGGCCTTATGAAACAATTTGTCAGAGCTCTGATAAGGAGTCGGCAGCCTTCAAGTACCTTCAAGACTTCTTCCCTAAGCTGTCTGAGGCAAAGGTCAAAGCCGGTGTCTTCGTCGGACCACAGATAAAGAAGATCCTGGAGTGCAATGAATTCCCCAAGAAGCTCACTAGTAAGGAGAAAGCGGCTTGGAACAGCTTTGTCGCAGTGGTTCGGGGCTTCCTGGGCAATCACAAGGCCGAAAACTATGTGGAGCTGGTTGAGACTCTGGTGAAGAACTATGGCACAATGGGCTGTAGGATGTACCTCAAAGTCCATATCCTTGATGCTCATCTTGATAAATTCAAGGAGAACATGGGAGCGTACTCGGAGGAGCAAGGCGAGCGCTTCCACCAGGATATACTGGACTTTGAACGCCGCTACCAAGGACAGTATAATGAGAACATGACGGGAGACTACATTTGGGGGCTGATTCGTGAAAGTGATTTACAGTATAATCGTAAATCTCGAAAAACTACTCACTTCTAAATCTTTTGTAGTCATTTTTGTATTACTTTAGTATAAATACATGTTAATTTGGATTCATAAGTTGTTTTTTTCTGACTTTATGTGAATGAAAAGACACAAATTCGCCCGTTTTCTCATTGGAAATAGGTAAATTTCAAAATATCAAAATATCTATGTGTTACATAGTGAGATCATTGAGGGTATAGTTAGCACACTGTGGTCCCAATCTACCAATGGCATCCCATTGCAGCTGCCCTATACTTGTGCTACCATTGCAGGGATGGACTACACATCATGTAAACACGTCAATTCAGCTACCTGCCATAGACATGTGTCTTTATAGAAGAGCCAGCGCCACCTAGTGGTCTGACACTTGGGATTGGCGGCAATACACTAGCTGTGCAGTAGATGGCGCTAGCTATTGCTTGTGGCGTCCCGCAGGGCTCTATTCGCGGTCCCATATTATTTTTTTTCCACTGGGCGAGAGCATTCGTAAACACAGTGTACATTTTCACTGTCATGCTGAAGACACACAACTTTGTATTTCTGTGAAAGCCGGTGACGCCAGTGCTAACTCAGCCTGACCAGTTGGATGTTTCAAGTTTTCTTGCAATTGAATGCGGATGAGACAGAAGTTTTGCTGTTAGCTTCCTTATAGATAGATTCGGGCAACCTGACCTCTAACATAATGATGCCCACATCTCCTCCGTGGTCAAATCTTCCTTCTACCTTCTTCGAAACATCTCCAAAGTCCGTCCCTACCTTTCCCTCCCGGATGCGGAGATTCTCTGTCATGCTTTCGTCTCCTCTCGATTCGACTACTGCAACTCTATATATGGTGGTCTCCCGGCACGCGCCATAAACCAACTGCAGCTGGTTCAGAATGCCGCTGTCAGGATTCTTACCAGATGTAAAAAACGTGATCACATCACCCCTCGTCTTGCCCAACTGCACTGGCTACCTGTAAAGTTCAGGATTATTTTCAAAACTCTCCTGCTCACCTACAAGGCCCTTCATCACACAGGTCCCAAGTACCTCCTCAACTTGCTGACCCGCTATGTCCCTGCCAGCAAGCTGAGGTCCTCCGACTCTGGCCTGCTTGTTATCCCCAAGCAAACGTGCCCCACACTCGGAGAGAACGCTCGTTTAGCTTCATGGCTCCGCCTCTCTGGAGCTCTCTCCCAGCTTTGGTGCGTGATGCTCCCACCGTCGCTCGCTTCAAATCAACTCTAAAGACCCACCTGTTCTCTCTTGCCTTCCATGCTCTTTAAGCCTGATATCTGCTTGTAGCTGCTGTGTTGCTGCTACTGTTTCATGTATTATGCATTTCTCTGTATTAAAAGTATTATGGATTTTCTTGTTGTTACTGCATCTTGTAAAGCGCTTTGTGATGGTGGCCCACTATGAAAAGCGCTATATAAAATAAAGATTGATTGATTGATTGATAAAACCTGATGCGATTCACGTGGGGGTTTATCTTTGATTCAGATTTGAGTTTGAGGCTCACAGTCGAAGCATTACATCCTGTGGCAGGGCAGCAGCGTGTGTGTGTGGGAATGTCAGGTTGGCAGGGATGGGGTTAAATCTGTCCCCCGCCAGCAATCGCAGGTGTGGCCCTTCCCCAGTTAGGTAACTGGTGCTAATTGGGGCGTGGCCACATGTATAAAAGGAAGGGGAGGAGTTTGAGGGGTGAGTGTTTGTGCTGCGGTTTTTGTATTGTTTGGAAACGTAGTGCTGAAGGTGAACGCCCAGCTGGTCTTTAAACCTTGTGTTTTGGGTGCCGTGTCCTGTTTGTTTTTGGGCTGGACTCACCTCCCACTGCCTTGAGTGATTGCTATACACTCAGAATGTAACCCTACCCTCATCTACAATGCAATACAATGTATTTTGCATGTAAGCAAAGAAAACAAAACATGCACAGACACACAGACTGAGTTTCACCCAATATTTGCCTTATTAAGATCCGAGTGAAACCAGGAATGGATCACGCTGCTGTGCAACGGGAGTCTGATTCCCAGCCCTGTGATTTTCTATGAGAGCGCTTCAATACAGAGATCAACAGGGATGGGAATCAGACTCCTATTGCACAGCAGTGTGATCCAGTCCAGGTTTTACTGCTACAAGCTTGATCAGCCCACAGTGTGTCCAGCTAACAAGCTCAGGTGTGTCTTATTATTAAACTCACAGTGAAACCAGGAGTAGATCACACTGCTGTGCAGCGGGAGTCTGATTCCCACCCCTGTATTAACCCTGATATTTCCCTGCAAAACTGAGAAATGTTGTGATTTTCACAGCTTTGTTTCTCTTTAATAAACTGATCATTTCCCAGGATTTTTTTTGAATAAACTCTGATAACATCTCAAGAAAATAAGCGACCTTCCGTGCAGTTTCACAATCAACACCAAACTTAGTTCCCTATGCTTTCAGTTCTGTTATGATCATATGGTCATATGATGGGATGCTGTGGGCGTTGCCGCGGTGACCTGATAAAAAATAGCTTGCTTCTGTTTTGTCAAGGCAGATCACTCAAGCTGCTCAAAGCAATTGCAGCTGACAAAATAACTCCCTGAATCTCTCCTCCATTCGCTACACAGCTCTCAAAATGTGCAGTTTGGAAAGAAGCACATAGTTAAAGCACACATTTTTATTTTAAAACCCGGGGCAGATGCGTTTGAAAATGTAAATCCATGTTTTTGGTCGAGGATGGTTGTCTTTCCAAACTGCGCGTTTGAGAGCTGTGTAGCGAATGGAGGCCCAGGACAGGGGAGATTCAGATCACTTGTAAGGAAGAATCTAATGTGTTGGATAATGGAGAAGGACTCTGTGATTACGTTGTCAAAAGTCCAAAGTCAATGTTTTATTTGCCCTGATAATGAAAACAAAAGCCAGTAAGACCAATACAGACTTTGAACTTTGTGGGGAAAAAAACATCTGGTTAATTAATAACTTCAATTTTAAAGGAGCGCTGACCATCTTTAAAATCCATTCTCTCACCTCTTATTAGCTTTATTAACAGGATCACTGCCCCCTCCCTTTAAAGGAGCGCTGACCATCTTTAAAATCCATTCTCTCACCTCTTATTAGCTTTATTAACAGGATCACTGCCCCCTCCCTTTAAAGGAGCGCTGACCATCTTTAAAATCCATTCTCTCACCTCTTATTAGCTTTATTAACAGGATCACTGCCCCCTCCCTTTAAAGGAGCGCTGACCATCTTTAAAATCCATTCTCTCACCTCTTATTAGCTTTATTAACAGGATCACCGGCCCCTCCCTTTAAAGGAGCGCTGACCATCTTTAAAATCCATTCTCTCACCTCTTATTAGCTTTATTAACAGGATCACCGGCCCCTCCCTTTAAAGGAGCGCTGACCATCTTTAAAATCCATTCTCTCACCTCTTATTAGCTTTATTAACAGGATCACCGGCCCCTCCCTTTAAAGGAGCGCTGACCATCTTTAAAATCCATTCTCTCACCTCTTATTAGCTTTATTAACAGGATCACCGGCCCCTCCCTTTAAAGGAGCGCTGACCATCTTTAAAATCCATTCTCTCACCTCTTATTAGCTTTATTAACAGGATCACTGGCCCCTCCCTTTAAAGGAGCGCTGACCATCTTTAAAATCCATTCTCTCACCTCTTATTAGCTTTATTAACAGGATCACTGGCCCCTCCTTTTAAAGGAGTGCTGATCATCTTTGAAATATCTTGCCTCTTGCTTATCATGAAAATGTACTGCAGTCAGCACCCTCTAGTGTTTCAATATTGCAATTAATTTTTAAAATCTATTTGTTTTAAATATCCAATTCATTTAAAAGCGGGTATACACTTTGTCTGATCTATACTACGGCAGTGTAGCTAAAACTGAAGAGCAGCTCCTGAACTCAGTCAAAGCAACGCAGACTCAGCAACAAATATCACATAATTAAATAACACAAGCAGAGCGCTAGAGTTAAAGAACTACAGTTCCCAGCATCCCTCGCCATGGCCGCGGGTGCAGAGGCATGCTGGGAGCTGTAGTCCTATAGCCAGGGCTGTCCCGGTTCACAATACAATAACTACGGCAGCACAGCTAGAACTGAAGAGCAGCTCCTGAACTCACAGTCAAAGCAACGCAGACTCAGAGACACAGAAATAATAAACACAGTGTTTGAGTGACCGCGTCACTCTCTGGATTGGCAGCAAACTTCATGAAAAGGTAAGGGGCTGGCATTTTGAAAATGTTCAATTCCGCTCCCACACCTCAGCAACTCCCACACAGCTCCGATCCCCAAACCAGTCACCTCTTCACACCCTGGAGCTCCACAGCCGATGTGAGCTACCGCCCCCTGGAGGACAAAGGCCAGCTCTGCAGGTGTTTGAATTCCGCTGGCCAGTAGGGGCCACTGTAGAGCAGCGATTGTCTCCCTAATCCAGTGCCAGAGGAATCTCCAGCAAAGAACCTGCGCTCCCCTGACTGTGTGACTCCCCTCTGCGCACCACGCGGCCGTGCCTTTACCTCGGGGGACCCCTGTGCACCCCTGACTGTGTGACCCCCCCTGCGCACCACTCGGCCGTGCCTTTACCAGGGGAGACCCTCGGGGACCCCCGCGCTCCCCTGACTGTGTGACTCCCCCTGCACACCACGCGGCCGTGCCTTTACCAGGGGAGACCCTCAGGGACCCCCACGCTCCCCTGACTGTGTGACTCCCCCTGCACACCACGCGGCCGTGCCTTTACCAAGGGAGACCCTCGGGGACCCCTGCGCTCCCCTGACTGTGTGACTCCCCCCTGCACACCACGCGGCCGTGCCTTTACCAGGGGAGACCCTCAGGGACCCCCACGCTCCCCTGACTGTGTGACTCCCCCTGCACACCACGCGGCCGTGCCTTTACCAAGGGAGAACCTGGCGAGATGGTATAACCAGACACACTCTGTCAATGACAGAGCCGCAAACTGGGAGACCAAGAGTCACAACACCTGCCCGAGATCCACAGATCATTCCGCAGCATCTTCGTCAATTGTTAATCAGCACAATAAAAAGTCACTGCACCTGCTCTAAAACAGAGTTTGTCATTTTTCGAACACATCTAGTGAATTTTATCCAAATATAAGTGATAAGTTTCTTTTGATGCTCAGTATAGAGAGCTTTAAAATAAACAATAATTCCAATACCAATTACCAGCAGTAATTAATGAACACGATATGAGAATTTCTCTTTTTAAATGTATCTTTATTGAATGCGACTAACTTTACAAGCCTTTGTAAAACAGCCTTCTTGTTTGGAAGTGTCTAGCTAAGAGTGTGCTTGTCAAACAGGTACTCTCCCATCATGCCCTGCTGCTCGCAGGAAGTGAGCTTGCGCAGGCTGGTCACATGATCTCCCAGCCTCTTGATTTCCTCCACGCTGCGAGACAGGAAGTGACCCTCGAGAAAATCACAGAGCTGGAGACACAGAAGAAAGAGGTGGCGACAAAAACTAAACAAAAATACAACTCCCAGCATGCCTCTGCACTAGGAGGAGCAGTGAAGGACGATGGGAGCTGTAGTTCTTTATACAGGCAGGTTCAGAAATAGGAATAATATGCTGAGCATTACTGAGATTATCAGGACTGTGCCGAAACAAGCAATCTGTAAGTGGAATCAGATTCAAAACTACAGCTCCCAGCATGCCTCAGCACCAGCAATAACTGAAGGACAATGGGAGGTGTAGTTCTTTACACAGGCAGGTTTATTAATAGTGTGGAGAGAGAGAGAGAGAGAGAGAGAGAGAGAGAGAGAGAGAGAGAGAGAGAGAGAGGGGACACACACACACACACACACACAGACAGACAGAGAGACAGAGACACACACAGACAGACAGAGAGACAGAGACACACACAGACACAGACACACAGAGACTCATGCACACACACACACACACACAGAGACACACACACAGACAGAGACTCACACACACAGACAGACTGACACACACAGAGACACACACACAGAGACAGACAGACAGACTCAGACTCACACACACAGACAGACACAGACTCACACAGACAGACAGACACACACACAGACAGACAGACACAGACAGACAGACAGACAGACACGCAGATACACAGACAGAGACTCACACACAGACAGACAGACAGAGACTCACACACAGACAGACAGACAGAGACTCACACACAGACAGACAGACAGAGACTCACACACAGACAGACAGGCAGAGACACACACACACTCACACAGACAGACAGACAGACAGACAGACACTCACACACACTCACACAGACAGTCACAGACTCACACAGACAGACACTCAGACTCACGTGGGGGTCGTTGTTTTGTCCGGAGATCTTGTGCAGCTCCAGCACCGCCTGGTTCAGCTCCTTCTGATAATTAACAGCGAAGACCATGGCATCCAGACCCCCCTCCCACTCCCCCTTAGAGGGGCTCTGAGAGGGAGAGAGACAGAGAGAGAGAGAGAGAGAGAGAGAGTCACAGCAACTTCACTGCCAAACACACAGGATAACAAGCTCAGGTGTCTCTTATTATTAAACTCATAGCAAAACCAGGAATGGATCACACTGCTCTGAAACGGGAGTCTTATTCCCATCGCTGTTGCTCTTGCCAACCATGATTGACAGCTCACCTGGATGGTTTGCAGTAAGACCCGACCCCCTCGCTGTAGCTGGTATCCCAGCAGCCTTTCTGCCTGCTCCTGCTCGGCGTGGGAACGCTCCAGGAAAAATCTGGCGAAGTTCGACAACGCAACGTCATCCTGGTCGAAGAAGAACGACTGAGGAGAACAATGAGAAAACCAGGGAAGCATTGTAAAGCACACAGAGGTCTGGTAAAGCATAGGGAGGTCTGGTAAAGCATAGGGAAGCATTGTAAAGCACAGAGAGGTCTGGTAAAGCATAGGGAAGCATTGTAAAGCACAGAGAGGTCTGGTAAAGCATAGGGAAGCATTGTAAAGCACAGAGAGGTCTGGTAAAGCATAGGGAAGCATTGTAAAGCACGGAGAGGTCTGGTAAAGCATAGGGAAGCATTGTAAAGCACGGAGAGGTCTGGTAAAGCATAGGGAAGCATTGTAAAGCACAGAGAGGTCTGGTAAAGCATAGGGAAGCATTGTAAAGCACAGAGAGGTCTGGTAAAGCATAGGGAAGCATTGTAAAGCACAGAGAGGTCTGGTAAAGCATAGGGAAGCATTGTAAAGCACAGAGAGGTCTGGTAAAGCATAGGGAAGCATTGTAAAGCACAGAGAGGTCTGGTAAAGCATAGGGAAGCATTGTAAAGCAAATAATAATAATAATAATAATAATAATAATAATAATAATAATAATAATAATATTTATTTCTTAGCAGACGCCCTTATCCAAGACTTACAATTGTTACAAGATATCACATTATTTTTACATACAATTCCCCACTACAGTTGAATTTTTAATGGAGCAATCTAGGTAAAGTACCTTGCTCAAGGGTACAGCAGCAGTGTCCCCCCACCTGGGATTGAACCCACGCCCCTCCGGTCAAGAGTCCAGAGCCCTAACCACTACTCCACACTGCTGCCCAAATAGTATTTAAACTCAATTCAAACAGGCACACGTCAAGTAAACTAAACTAATGATTCAGACAGCCCCCCTGAGTTTCAATAGCCATAGTTTTATATATTATACAGCAACACCAAACACGATTCAGACAGTCCCCCTGAGTTTCAATAGCCATAGTTTTACATATTATACAGCAACACCAAACACGATTCAGACAGCCCCCCTGAGTTTCAATAGCCATAGTTTTATATATTATACAGCAACACCAAACACGATTCAGACAGTCCCCCTGAGTTTCAATAGCCATAGTTTTATATATTATACAGCAACACCAAACACGATTCAGACAGTCCCCCTGAGTTTCAATAGTCATAGTTTTATATATTATACAGCAACACCAAACACGATTCAGACAGTCCCCCTGAGTTTCAATAGCCATAGTTTTATATATTATACAGCAACACCAAACACGATTCAGACAGTCCCCCTGAGTTTCAATAGCCATAGTTTTATATATTATACAGCAACACCAAACACGATTCAGACAGTCCCTGAGTTTCAATAGCCATAGTTTTATATATTATACAGCAACACCAAACACGATTCAGACAGTCCCCGAGTTTCAATAGCCATAGTTTTATATATTATACAGCAACACCAAACACGATTCAGACAGCCCCCCTGAGTTTCAATAGCCATAGTTTTATATATTATACAGCAACACCAAACACGATTCAGACAGTCCCCCTGAGTTTCAATAGCCATAGTTTTATATATTATACAGCAACACCAAACACGATTCAGACAGTCCCCCTGAGTTTCAATAGCCATAGTTTTATATATTATACAGCAACACCAAACACGATTCAGACAGTCCCTGAGTTTCAATAGCCATAGTTTTATATATTATACAGCAACACCAAACATGATTCAGACAGTCCCCCTGAGTTTCAATAGCCATAGTTTTATATATTATACAGCAACACCAAACACGATTCAGACAGTCCCCCTAGTTGAGGGGACTTACAGCTGAATGCTCTACCGCCTGTGTTGTTTTTGTGAAGTTTTATACAGCAGTTCAGTCACGTTGTATTAAAAAAAGAAGAAAAAAAAATGAAAGTAAACTTAATATTATTATTTTTATTATTATTACTATCATCTCACCATCGAAAGGAATGTGTAAGAAGCCCGGAGTTTCGTGTTGATAAGCAGGTTTAGCCCGGCTTCGCTGTCCTGGTGAAAATTCTGCTTGACCCGGGATTTGTCCATCTTCAAACAAACACGGAACCGGACCAGCTGGCTGAAGCACCGAGTTATAAACTGTTTCTGAAGAGCCTGGCTGATTGACTGATTCACTTTCTTTGTCTCTCCCGCAAATATACTCTTATATCAGGACAAAACAAAACGCGCTATCTTCCTCCAGCACGCTCAGTTTGTTAACGAGTCGCGCTCCCCCTCCCCTCTCCTTTCACACAAAGATAAACTTCTATTGTCACGACAGTGCGACGCGCGCTTTCTTTTGCACGCTCGATTCGTTTTTTAAGTTTATTTTTTGTTGTAACTTTTCATATACACTTCCAAAATGTTCCTTTCCTTGTTCTTTCTATATTGTATTTTCTGGGTCTCTGTCACGTGGTTAGGTGTTCACCTTCGCGATGCTCTGCAGGCACAGAGTTGAAAGGTCAGGGGTTACCGTTGTTATTGCTTCAGGGATGGCTGGGTAACGCGCAACAGCATTTGCAAAATATTTCAACATACGTTAGCAATTTCTTTCTTGTACAAATTATTCATTACAGTTTTTAAATCTCTTAGTATGGCAATTTCTAAAGAAATGTTGTAAACGTAACAGAATACCTTTTCTCTCTTCCTTTCTAAGTCAATCTATCTTAATTGTATAACATTTTAAAAAAGACAGGTGGCAATTAAATAAATGCATAGAAAGATTTTTTGGGAACATCGTTAGCCAGATATTTCATATACACTTGTAGCTATCATACTTATATACTGGGGAGTTGGTTCATATATATATATATATGAACCAACTCCGCAGTAATGTTGTTGAAGCTGACACCCTGGGATCCTTCAAGAAGCTGCTTGATGAGATTCTGGGATCAATAAGCTACTAACAACCAAACGAGCAAGATGGGCTGAATGGCCTCCTCTCGTTTGTAAACTTTCTTATTCATTCATTCATTCATTCTTTCTTGAAATCAGTTTGATCCGTTTCTGGTTCCACTGTGAGTTTAATAATCAGACACACCTGAGTTTGTTAGCTAGACATACTGGGGGCTGATCATGCTGGTAGTAAAACCTGGACTGGATCACACTGCTGTGCGACAGGAGTCTTGTTCCCTCGCCGCTCTCTCTGTGTTTGTGTTTGTGTGCGGATCTCAGTTTGTGTTACAGAAGGCGTCCCGCCACCATGAATCTGTTGCCCGGTCTTTGATATCAGCGGCACCTCCCGCGCCTGCGCTGTGTTGATAAAGCCGATCTCAGCGGGTTTGCCTTGTGGTGAATCTCATCCGCTAAAAAAAAAAAAAACACAACCTCAAAACAAAACCCCCTCTTTTATAGTCCTGAAAAGGTATTTTAAAATGATTTCATCCTGAACGAAACGTTTGTATTCATTCTTTTAAGCATAAATGATTAATTACGGATTTTGTTCTTTCCCGATATTTTGATTCTAATTCTTTCTTTCTTTCTTTCTTTCTTTCTTTCTTTCTTTCTTTCTTTCTTTCTTTCTTTCTTTCTTTCTCTCTCGGTGTTTGTTGTCTTCACCTGCGTCCATCACACACCTGTTTCACCTGCCTGCGAGTAAGGCTTGTTGCGGACTCGTCTTCCCTGCCGGTGTGAGCGACAGCGTGTGCGGCGATCGTGGAAGAATACCTGGGAAAGGACGCTGGCTTTTTCTGGGGCGGTTAGGGTCGTGTTATTTTATTAGTTAGTGGTGTATTTTAAATATTTATAATTCGTCGTGTGCTTGTATGTGGTTCTGCTGTGGCTTTTCATCTTCTTTCTCTCTCTCTCTCTCTCTCTCTCTCTCTCTCTCTCTCTCCTTATTTTCCTTTTTTTGTTTCCTTCTTCTAAGAAACATTTTAATTTAGTACTTTTATGTTTTGTTTAATTTTTGTTATTACATAATAATAATAATAATAATAATAATAATAATAATATCGCAGTTACTTAAATCATGTATTATTAGATAATGGAGATTAAGGTATACAGTTTATATATATATATATATATATATAATATATAATGTATATTTATGTTCTCTGAAACCTTGTGGTCTTGCGCTTTATTTTATTTTTTTTAATAAAAAATAAATATGTTAAATGAAACATGTTAAATTTTTTGGGGGAGATGTAGCACAAACGTTTTTTCAGGACGTTTTTTTGGGGAGGGAAACCCTTTTCATCTGTGTAGAAAGAAAATCTAAACATGTTATTGATGACGAAGTGAGTGGATGATGTCATGCTTACGTCGGAATAGAACATTCGTTCCAAGAGGTTCCAAAGTTCCTAGATTGAAAATAAATGTGCGTTCTCTTTGTTTCCTAGGAGCGTGTGTCTGTGCGTGTGTGTATATAAGTATATTTCACCTCAAATCTGCTGCAGAATGAATGACTTGCAGAAACTTTACCGTTCTTTGTATCTGTACGCCACAAGCCGTGCAGCCGTGGGGTTTAAAGATGGGTGGGTATGTCCCACGTAATCGTGTCACCCACAATTTAAGCTAAAAACGGTAGCATAATTAGTAATAATAATAATAATAATAATAATAATAATAATATTTTATAAAGCGCCTAAATGCACGCATCTCAAAGCGCTGTACAAACACAAAAAAACACAGAGAACCATCTGTACATAGAGCATTTTAAAAGTATACGTAATATAAAAATAAATGACACTAATATAAAACCAAATCATGTTAAAAAAAAAAAACTAACTGATAGTAGAATTGAAAAATGAACTAATTTCGACACGCACAAGAGAGGGCGTGCTTGCGCGGGACGTCGGTGCTGCACGCGTCAGGGGAATACACAGACAGCTGGGGGGCTGCGTGTTTTGAATCGACCTGGAAAGCAATTCAATCTACACGGGACATTTGCTAAATCTGTGTGCCTTCCGTCTGCTTTTGGCTGTGCCGGTCAGGGGTGAGTCAGGGCTGATATCGACCGGGCACCAGACTGGCCGCTCGCAGGGACTGTTCGGCTGTAACTACAGACTTTTCTTCATTTCAAA
Source organism: Acipenser ruthenus (assembly GCF_902713425.1). NCBI lineage: Eukaryota > Metazoa > Chordata > Actinopteri > Acipenseriformes > Acipenseridae > Acipenser > Acipenser ruthenus. Next base: position 130,628 of record NC_081246.1, read on the forward strand.
ACTGTCTGTGTTGAGGGTGTTTTTTCTCTCGGTTTTCTTAGGCTTCTACCGCGATTTTTTTTTTCGTTGAAACATTGCACGGATAACAGTTTATCCAGCCGTTTTCGCAAAGGGTGCGTTTTAACTTTGTCAGATAATTAGTAGTTTTCACGACATAAAATAAACACGGTAAACTAACGCCTGAAAGTGCCCCATAGTAAAAGCACAGCACAGTGTAATGAAGCATAAAGCATAGGGAAGCATTGTAAAGCACAGAGAGGTCTGGTAAAGCATGGGGAAGCATTGTAAAGCACAGAGAGGTCTGGTAAAGCAATAGGGAAGCATTGTAAAGCACAGAGAGGTCTGGTAAAGCATGGGGAAGCATTGTAAAGCACAGAGAGGTCTGGTAAAGCATAGGGAAGCATTGTAAAGCACAGAGAGGTCTGGTAAAGCATAGGGAAGCATTGTAAAGCACAGAGAGGTCTGGTAAAGCATAGGGAAGCATTGTAAAGCACAGAGAGGTCTGGTAAAGCATAGGGAAGCATTGTAAAGCACAGAGAGGTCTGGTGAAGCATAGGGAAGCATTGTAAAGAACAGAGAGGTCTGGTAAAGCATAGGGAAGCAGTGTACTGTGATTCTTGAAGTGTATTTTTGTTTACGACTGTCGTCTGCTAAGAAATAAATAACATAATAATATTACAAAACAGAGCAAACTAACCCTTATAAAAGTGTAATACAGGGGTTACTATTGGAGAGTTTTATATATAACACACCCCACACCAGGGCGATGCCACACCCAAATCGGAGAGACAGGCAGACAGACAGACAGTCACGTCCTAATAAATTCGCCGTTGGTTATTCCTATGGATAATTGGTTTATTTTTTTCTAAAGAAATTGTTTGGTGAACAGTGCCCTCTAGAGGACAGACTGGGTCACCTCAAGCAGACAAAGAGCCACATTTATATATTAAGAAAACATGTCGGTTAAAACGGAAAGACATCAACAATATGAAGAAATAGTAAAAATGACAATAAGATAATAATAATAATAATAATAATAATAATAATAATAATAATAGGCGAGAGAATGGATTTTAAAGATGGTCAGCGCTCCTTTAAAGGGAGGGGCCAGTGATCCTGTTAATAAAGCTAATAAGAGGTGAGAGAATGGATTTTAAAGATGGTCAGCGCTCCTTTAAAGGGAGGGGCCAGTGATCCTGTTAATAAAGCTAGTAAGAGGTGAGAGAATGGATTTTAAAGATGGTCAGCGCTCCTTTAAAGGGAGGGGCCAGTGATCCTGTTAATAAAGCTAATAAGAGGTGAGAGAATGGATTTTAAAGATGGTCAGCGCTCCTTTAAAGGGAGGGGTCAGTGATCCTGTTAATAAAGCTAATAAGAGGTGAGAGAATGGATTTTAAAGATGGTCAGCGCTCCTTTAAATGGTGGGGCCAGTGATCCTGTTAATGAAGCTAATAAGAGGTGAGAGAATGGATTTTAAAGATGGTCAGCGCTCCTTTAAAGGGAGGGGCCAATGATCCTGTTAATAAAGCTAATAAGAGGTGAGAGAATAGATTTTAAAGATGGTCAGCGCTCCTTTAAAGGGAGGGGCCAGAGATCCTGTTAATAAAGCTAATAAGAGGTGAGAGAATGGATTTTAAAGATGGTCAGCGCTCCTTTAAAGGGAGGGGCCAACGATCCTGTTAATAAAGCTAATAAGAGGTGAGAGAATAGATTTTAAAGATGGTCAGCGCTCCTTTAAAGGGAGGTGCCATTGATACTGTTAATAAATCTAATAAGAGGTGAGAGAATGGATTTTAAAGATGGTCAGCGCTCCTTTAAAGGGAGGGGCCGGTGATCCTGTTAATAAAGCTAATAAGAAGTGAGAGAATGGATTTTAAAGATGTTCAGCGCTCCTTTAAAGGGAGGGGCCAGCGATCCTGTTAATAAAGCTAATAAGAGGTGAGAGAATGGATTTTAAAGATGGTCAGCGCTCCTTTAAAGGGAGGGGCCAGAGATCCTGTTAATAAAGCTAATAAGAGGTGAGAGAATGGATTTTAAAGAAGGTCAGCGCTCCTTTAAAGGGAGGGGTCAGTGATCCTGTTAATAAAGCTAATAAGAGGTGAGAGAATGGATTTTAAAGATGGTCAGCGCTCCTTTAAAGGGAGGGGCCAGTGATCCTGTTAATAAAGTGTGGTGCAGTGATATATGTCAGTCTGAGGCTGAGGAGAGTTCTGTTCCCATGGTATGAAAAACTTGTAGTTCTTTAGGATGTCCACCAGGTGGCAGTGTTTGCAAAGTGTGTTGAGTACAGGTAACCGCTCAGCTGTCCTGTGGGAGCCAGTAAGGGGCAGCAGTGAAGTGAAGCCAGGCTTTTGGTTTGTTTGAAGAGTTTGCAGTATTTTTGGTTTAAACCTTTATTTTTATGTTCCTGTGTTTTTCTTTTGGTTTTTTTTTGTGTATAGATAAAAGTGCGCTGAACCGTAATACTGTCTGTGAGTTTTTGCCGTTTCTGCCGCTAGCCAAGCCTTGACCGCCAGATCACGTTACCACAAAAGCTAACCGGTGAGAGGATGGATGTGTCGCTGTAGCTCTAACAAAGTCAGGCTGGCACTAGAATGTGCTGAATGCATAAGGAATGAGGAAGTTCGATTCTTTTCTCGTCATACATTTTGTTCCCATTAAAACTTGACGTTGAAAACTGAAACTCGGACTTCCCCATTACTGGAATTCTCCGGAGGTTGATCCAGGAAGTAGAACACTATCTGAAATCATGTAAACTGACCTTTCTTTAACCTAGCGAAGCACCAGACATCACATTATTTTTACATTCAATTACCCATTTATACAGTTGGGTTTTTACTGGAGCAATCTAGGTAAAGTACCTTGCTCAAGGGTACAGCAGCAGTGTCCCCCACCTGGGATTGAACCCACAACCCTCCGGTCAAGAGTCGAGAGCCCTAACCACTACTCCACACTGCTGATTATTATTATTATTATTATTATTATTATTATTATTATTATTATTATTTATTTCTTAGCAGACGCCCTTATCCAGGGCGACTTATAATTGTTACAAGATATCACATTATTTTTACATACAATTCCCCATTTATACAGTTGGGTTTTTACTGGAGCAATCTAGGTAAAGTACCTTGCTCAAGGGTACAGCAGCAGTGTCCCTCCCACCTGGGATTGAACCCACGACCCTCCGGTCAAGAGTCCAGAGCCCTGACCACTACACCACACTGCCATTATTATTATTATTATTATTATTATTATTATTATTATTATTATTATTATTATTATTATTATTATTATTATTAATAATAATAATAATATTTCTTCCAGCCTCATGTCCCTATCTGGTAGCTCTTCAAAAAACAACTAGGATTTAATTTCTTTAATTGTGGATGAAAGGGGGTCGGTCATTTTTATTTTAATTTTTTTTACATAGCCGCCGCCTTCTTTCTTTTGTGAATATTTTTTGCCTTTTGCTTAAATTTTGTATTGTGCAACCAGGGCTGTAACTAGCTGTGAGGACACCGAGGTCTGTTTTTTTTCTGTTTGTTAATCATCAATGCTGATGCTCGTGTAAAAAATTCTGGTAAAGTACAAGAGACTCCTTTGTTTTCTTTGCTGGTTTGTCGTCTCTTTAAACTGCCTGAGCATTTCTACAAGATATTTTTTGGTTGCTGTTTCCATATCTAGATAAACATAAATAAAGGCATGTTGCCATGGTTTTATTTATTTCTCCAAATTGTATGCGGCAGGTCGTTGTTTTAATATTTAAAGGCTTTGTATGTTACAGATATGCGAAAATAAGACTGAACAGTCAATAAACATTCTCTCTCTCTCTCTCTCTCTCTCTCTCTCTCTCTCTCTCTCTCTCTCTCTCTCTCTCTCTCTCTCTCTCTCTCTCTTCTTTACGAAGTGTATATATAGGTGTTACGAATTCCAGGAAGAATATACTTTAAAATATATGATTTAAATATGTTTTGCATATTTCTTTTTATTTTGTAGTTCACGTTTACTTATTAACCTTCATACAAATCACTGCGGTTTATTCGACAGACGGGAGATTAAGATAGTTATTCTGTGAGCTGCACTGTGAAGCACAGAGAGGTCTGGTAAAGCATAGGGAAGCATTGTAAAGCACAGAGAGGTCTGGTGAAGCATAGGGAAGCATTGTAAAGCACAGAGAGGTCTGGTAAAGCATAGGGAAGCATTGTAAAGCACAGAGAGGTCTGGTAAAGCATAGGGAAGCATTGTAAAGCACAGAGAGGTCTGGTGAAGCATAGGGAAGCATTGTAAAGCACAGAGAGGTCTGGTGAAGCATAGGGAAGCATTGTAAAGCACAGAGAGGTCTGGTAAAGCATAGGGAAGCATTGTAAAGCACAGAGAGGTCTGGTAAAGCATAGGGAAGCATTGTAAAGCACAGAGAGGTCTGGTAAAGCACAGGGAAGCATTGTAAAGCACAGAGAGGTCTGGTAAAGCATAGAGAAGCATTGTAAAGCACAGAGGGGTCTGGTAAAGCATAGGGAAGTATTGTAAAGCACACAGAGGTCTGGTAAAGCATAGGGAAGCATTGTAAAGCACAGAGAGGTCTGGTAAAGCATAGGGAAGCATTGTAAAGCACAGAGAGGTCTGGTAAAGCATAGGGAAGCATTGTAAAGCACAGAGAGGTCTGGTAAAGCACAGGGAAGCATTGTTGTATTTCTTGCTCTTATTGTATTACTTGTATTGTAACGCTTGAAATGTTTTTGCTTACGATTGTAAGTCGCCCTGGATAAGGGCGTCTGCTAAGAAATAAATAATAATAATAATAAACAGAGGTCTGGTAAAGCATAGGGAAGTATTGTAAAGCACACAGAGGTGTGGTAAAGCATAGGGAAGCATTGTAAAGCACACAGAGGTCTGGTAAAGCATAGGGAAGCATTGTAAAGCACACAGAGGTCTGCTAAACCGAAGCAAATGCATAGAACATTTTTCTAAAAGTCTCTCTCCTCTCTCTCCCTGCCTCTCTCTCCTCTCTCCCTCCTGTCTCCTCTCTCCTGTCTCCTCTCTCTCCCTCCTTTTCTATGACAGTCTTATCGCTTGTTACATGATCAACGTTCTCATTGCTTATCAGAGAGGTTAAAGTCCGTTCTCTCGATCTGTCACTCCCTGTCACACTTCCTTATAATGAAAAACCAGAATCGAAATTAGAGGGTTTGCTTTTCAGTAGAAATTAGACCAAGGAGTAGAAAGACTGTTTGGAGAAAGAGAGAAAGAAGAGACAGAGAGAGAGAGAGAGAGAGAGAGAGAGGGAGAGAGAGAGAGAGACACACAGATACAGAGAGAGAACGAGAGAGAGTGAGACACAGAGAGAGAGAGAGTGAGAGAGAGTGAGAGAGACACAGAGAGAGAGAGAGTAGATTTAATTTTTTCATGGTTTATAATTAAGACTGATTATACTATAAGACATTTGTTTAATATCCATTCTAAAGTATATGAGGAGAGTGAGAGAGGGAGGAGAGAGACGTGTTGGTCATGTTTGGGTTGCTGTTGAATTGTGGGTATTTGGTGTGACAGAGTGAGGAGAGAAAGTGACTGAGAGAAAGAGGCAGGTGTAGTTTTGGATTTCTTAGTTATTTTTTTTACAAAAGGGAGTGAGAGGAAGAAAACGAAAGGGTGAAAGAAAGAAAGAAATGATCTAGGTGTAAAAAAAGAAAAAAAAACTCTAAACATTACTAAAGTATATGATTTGTTAAGGACAGACAGACCGACCAACGCATTTCTCAATATATTTCTAATATCCTGTGGATTTTTGGCAAATTGGATTTTAAACAAAAGATCTCTGGATTGGAACCATGGATTGCCTGCTCTGGCTGTTTCTGCTGTTCACACAGCTTCATGTTTCAGTGAGTAAATACTGCTTCCTTTCTGTTAACAAAACTTTGGATTGGTATAGAATTCACAACTCTCTAAAAATGAAAATCTCTCACTGTAAAAGCACAGTACAGTGTAATAAATCATAAAGCATTGTAAAGCACAGAGAGGTCTGGTAAAGCATAGGGAAGCATTGTAAAGCACAGAGAGGTCTGGTAAAGCATAGGGAAGCATTGTGAAGCACAGAGAGGTCTGGTAAATCATAGGGAAGCATTGTAAAGCAGAGAGGTCTGGTAAAGCAAAGGGAAGCATTGTAAAGCACAGAGAGGGATGGTAAAGCATAGGGAAGCATTGTAAAGCACAGAGAGGTCTGGTAAAGCATAGGGAAGCATTGTAAAGCACAGAGAGGCCTGGTAAAGCATAGGGAAGCATTGTAAAACACAGAGAGGTCTGGTAAAGCATAGGGAAGCATTGTAAAGCACAGAGAGGTCTGGTAAAGCATAGGGAAGCATTGTAAAGCACAGAGAGGTCTGGTAAAGCATAGGGAAGCATTGTAAAGCACAGAGAGGTCTAGTAAAGCATAGGGAAGCATTGTAAAGCACAGAGAGGTCTGGTAAAGCATAGGGAAGCATTGTAAAGCATAGAGAGGTCTGGTAAAGCATAGGGAAGCATTGTAAAGCACAGAGAGGTCTGGTAAAGCATAGGGAAGCATTGTAAAGCACAGAGAGGTCTAGTAAAGCATAGGGAAGCATTGTAAAGCACAGAGAGGTCTGGTAAAGCATAGGGAAGCATTGTAAAGCACAGAGAGGTCTAGTAAAGCATAGGGAAGCATTGTAAAGCACAGAGAGGTCTGGTAAAGCATAGGGAAGCATTGTAAAGCATAGAGAGGTCTGGTAAAGCATAGGGAAGCATTGTAAAGCACAGAGAGGTCTGGTAAAGCATAGGGAAGCATTGTAAAGCACAGAGAGGTCTGGTAAAGCATAGGGAAGCATTGTAAAGCACAGAGAGGTCTGGTAAAGCATAGGGAAGCATTGTAAAACACAGAGAGGTCTGGTAAAGCATAGGGAAGCATTGTAAAGCACAGAGAGGTCTGGTAAAGCATAGGGAAGCATTGTAAAGCACAGAGAGGTCTGGTAAAGCATAGGGAAGCATTGTAAAGCACAGAGAGGTCTGGTAAAGCATAGGGAAGCATTGTAAAGCACAGAGAGGTCTGGTAAAGCATAGGGAAGCATTGTAAAGCACAGAGAGGTCTGGTAAAGCATAGGGAAGCATTGTAAAACACAGAGAGGTCTGGTAAAGCATAGGGAAGCATTGTAAAGCACAGAGAGGTCTGGTAAAGCATAGGGAAGCATTGTAAAGCACAGAGAGGTCTGGTAAAGCATAGGGAAGCATTGTAAAGCACAGAGAGGTCTGGTAAAGCATAGGGAAGCATTGTAAAGCACAGGGAGGTCTGGTAAAGCATAGGGAAGCATTGTAAAGCACAGAGAGGTCTGGTAAAGCATAGGGAAGCATTGTAAAGCACAGAGAGGTCTGGTAAAGCATAGGGAAGCATTGTAAAGCACAGAGAGGTCTGGTAAAGCACATGGAAGCATTGTAAAGCACAGAGAGGTCTGGTAAAGCATATGGAAGCATTGTAAAGCACAGAGAGGTCTGGTAAAGCACAGGGAAGCATTGTAAAGCATATAGAGGTCTGGTAAAGCATAGGGAAGCATTGTAAAGCACAGAGAGGTCTGGTAAAGCATAGGGAAGCATTGTAAAGCACAGAGAGGTCTGGTAAAGCATATGGAAGTATTGTAAAGCACAGAGAGGTCTGGTAAAGCACAGGGAAGCATTGTAAAGCATATAGAGGTCTGGTAAAGCATAGGGAAGCATTGTAAAGCACAGAGAGGTCTGGTAAAGCATATGGAAGCATTGTAAAACACAGAGAGGTCTGGTAAAGCACAGGGAAGCATTGTAAAGCACAGAGAGGCCTGGTAAAGCATAGGGAAGCATTGTAAAGCATAGAGAGGTCTGGTAAAGCATAGGGTAGCATTGTAAAGCACAGAGAGGTCTGGTAAAGCATAGGGAAGCATTGTAAAGCACAGAGAGGTCTGGTAAAGCATAGGGAAGCATTGTAAAGCACAGAGAGGTCTGGTAAAGCATAGGGAAGCATTGTAAAGCACAGAGAGGTCTGGTAAAGCATAGGGAAGCATTGTAAAGCACATAGAGGTGTGGTAAAGCATAGGGAAGCATTGTAAAGCACAGAGAGGTCTGGTAAAGCATAGGGAAGCATTGTAAAGCACAGAGAGGTCTGGTAAAGCATAGGGAAGCATTGTAAAGCACATAGAGGTGTGGTAAAGCATAGGGAAGCATTGTAAAGCACAGAGAGGTCTGGTAAAGCATAGGGAAGCATTGTAAAGCACAGAGAGGTCTGGTAAAGCATAGGGAAGCATTGTAAAGCACAGAGAGGTCTGGTAAAGCATAGGGGAGCATTGTAAAGCACATAGAGGTGTGGTAAAGCATAGGGAAGCATTGTAAAGCACAGAGAGGTCTGGTAAAGCATAGGGAAGCATTGTAAAGCACAGAGAGGTCTGGTAAAGCATAGGGAAGCATTGTAAAGCACAGAGAGGAATGGTAAAGCACAGTGGGAACCTCGTATAGTGACAGCAACATCAAATGCTGGCACCAGTAGACATGTTTATTTTTTTATTCCTGATAGATGTCGATACTAGGGCAGGGCTTGGCCATTTAGTGGAGGCCCAGTGATACTGTTTAAAGGGAGGGCCAGTCAGTAAAGCGAATGGATTTTAAAGACAGCTTCAGAAGCACTTCCTGTTTTTCCAGGGCTAAGCACTTCGTTGGTATATTGCAGGTTGCGTTTTGAGGAATTGGACTGGGTTTCAGTGTGCATGAGTGTGTGTGTGTGTATAAACCACAAGTTAACATTTAACCAGAGAGCAGAGAGATCGTTTCCTCGTTGCTCTTAAGAGATAATGCACGAGATTATATTGAGAAAATAACTTCTCCTTTCTCGTGTGGATGTAAAGGTCAACTGAGCGTGTGGTTATGCTGCTTTCTATACATCCAGTGTAGCGCTCTGTGCAGCACAGTGTAGCATTGTTCTGTGTGCAGGATTGCAATGCTTTGCAAGCGTTTCAATACAGCACAGCAACTCACCGGCAAGGAAACCTTCAGATCTTATTATTTATTGATATTAAGTGGCAATTATTTGTGTGACTGATACGTGATTCATATATATTTTTTAATGTAGTGGTCTCCAATTATTTTAATTGTTTTCCTCAGAATTTAGTAATATTCAATTATTTTTAGGCTCACCGCTACCACCCCTGCGCTGACTCGGGAGGGGCGAAGATGAACCCACCCTGTCCTCCGAAGCGTGTGCCGTCAGCCGCCCGCTTCTTTACACGCTGCAGACTCACCGTGCAGCCGCCTCAGAGCTACAGCGTCGAAGGACAACGCAGCTCTGGGCAGCTTACAGGCAAGCCCGCAGGAGCCCGGCCTGACCACCAGGGGTCGCTTGTGCGCGGCGAGCCCAGGACACCCTGGCCGACCTAACCCTCCCTCCCCTCGGGCGGCGCTCGGCCAATTGAGCGCTGCCCCCTGGGAGCTCCCGTCCCGGCAAAGGAATAGCCTGGACTCGAACTCGCGACGTCCAGACGCCTTTACTGGATGCGCCACTCAGGAGCCCTCGTGATTCATATGAAGCATGGTTACAATAACCGAAGTGACGTCGTTTTAACAAAATAACTCCCTGAGTCTCCCCTGCACAGCCTCACAGCTCTCCAGTGTGCAGCTCGGAAAGACGTTACAGGATTCTCTGCCGCGGCACACCTTGATTCCTTGAATTATATTTTGAGGCACACCCCCATATTGTCTCCTAATGAAGTCACCCTCCAGTTGCCTCGGTTTCCTCTAACATCATTCACTTTATTGTACAGACTGTGAAAAGCATTGTTAGTCACACAGTCACACCAACAAGATGCCAAATAATAGAATTTATCTTTGTATTATGAACAACAAATAATACATTCAAGAAACATCAGCTAACGGTATTACCGGTATTACGCGTCATGGCTTTGTTAAAACGCATGTGGTATTAAGGTCACATTTTCTGTACTGTGAGTAACTTGGAGAGAATACACTGACATGTATTCTTTATCTGAGCTATTTAAATCCTGCTTCAAAGCACATTTTGAATGTAGTAGAATTCATTTGGAGTTTATCCTCTTCATCTTACAGGCCCTTCTTAAGAACATAAGAACATAAGAAAGTTTACAAACGAGAGGAGGCCATTCAGCCCATCTTGCTCGTTTGGTTGTTAGTAGCTTATTGATCCCAGAATCTCATCAAGCAACTTCTTGAGGGATCCCAGGGTGTCAGCTTCAACAACATTACTGGGGAGTTGGTTCCAGACCCTCACAATTAACATAAGAACATTCTTCTTCTTCATCTTCTTCATCTTCTTCATCTTCTTCATCTTCTTCATCTTCATCTTCATCTTCATCTTCATCTTCATCTTCTTCATCATCTTCATCATCTTCATCTTCATCATCATCTTCATCTTCTTCATCTTCATCATCATCATCTTCTTCTTCTTCTTCTTCTTCATGGCTTTGGACGTGAGCAACTTCAAATGACAAACTCCAACTCCGAGAGCCCAGCCTGTCACTCTCTGACCCAGAATGGAACTCCGAAATGCTGCCCTGAAATCGGTGAACACAGCAGCAAAATATATAACAACTATGGTGTTTTTCTCGCATGTATTTTTTCAAAAATAATTCAGCGGCACACCTGTTGGGAAACGCTGTCCGAGGTCATCCAGGAGGGTGAACTTGGAGGGTGAAGGAGGCAGTGTGGTTCAGTGGTTAAAGAAACCGGCCTTGTAACCAGGAGGTCCCCGGTTCAAATCCCACCTCAGCCACTGACTCATTGTGTGACCCTGAGCAAGTCACTTCACCTCCTTGTGCTCCGTCTTTCGGGTGAGACGTAGTTGTAAGTGACTCTGCAGCTGATGCATAGTTCACACACCCTAGTCTCTGTAAGTCGCCTTGGGTAAAGGCGTCTGCTAAATAAACTAATAATAATAATAATAACGTGACCCTCTCACCTCCTTCAAAGAACCAATCAGCTGCTGCTTCCCCTGTTGACTGACACGCTTTCAGACAGAAGACACTGCTGACCGAGGTGTTTATTGAAAGTCGTGGAAACGGAGATTTCTTGAACCTAGTGCAGTACCGGACGTTTTGAAAGAAAAATGTTTGGATGTAACTATGTGTTTCTCTCCAAACTGCACGTTTGAGAGCTGTATAGCCAATGAAAGTACAAATTCTTATGACTATTGAAAAGACGTTTCATTAATAAACATAATCCACCCCCCCCCCCCCCCGCCCGTCGCCATGGCAGCACATTCCCAATCAGAGCAGTCAGTGTGAGGGGACAGAGTGGATGAGCGTGACGTGGATCAACAGCGTGAGACAAGAAATGGCGAGGAAGAGTTTAATCACAGATTGCTAAGCTGCAGATATATGCAAAAATGTGACAGACAGACGGACGGATGTTCAGACAGACAGACACCCCCTGTACCCCCCCCCCCCCATCCCCTTTATCCCCATCTTCTCAACAGCTGGTGCTAAATCTTGTTAATACCAAGTTTCATGCCAAAGGGAGAATCTGTTCTCCAGATATGTGTTGTAATGTGTGCAGTGTGACAGGCGTGCGGGCGACCGCCTGCACTGCATCCCCTCCACTAGACCGGCCGGCTGAATTTCAAACATGACAAAATAGAATTACAACTGCAGTGTGATGAGGTGCTTTTTATTGTGTAAGGGTCTGCGTACAGTGGTTGAAATATGAATGTTTGCTTGAGTTTTTTATGACACACTTTCATAGAAGCAAACGTATGGAATGTGTAATCTAGTTCCGCATTGATAAGAAAAGGGGAACTGGAATATATATATATATATATATATATATATATATATATATATATATATAGAGAGAGAGAGAGAGAGAGAGAGAGAGATAGAGAGAGAGAGAGAGAGAGAGAGACAGAGAGAGAGAGACAGACAGAGGTCAGCATTCCTTTAAAGGGAGGGGCCAGTGATCCTGTTAATAAAGCTAATAAGAGGTGAGAGAATGGATTTTAAAGATGGTCAGCGCTCCTTTAAAGGGAGGGGTCAGCGATCCTGTTAATAAAGCTAATAAGAGGTGAGAGAATGGATTTTAAAGATGGTCAGCGCTCCTTTAAAGGGAGGGGCCAGCGATCCTGTTAATAAAGCTAATAAGAGGTGAGAGAATGGATTTTAAAGATGGTCAGCGCTCCTTTAAAGGGAGGGGCCAGTGATCCTGTTAATAAAGCTAATAAGAGGTGTGAGAATGGATTTTAAAGATGGTCAGCGCTCCTTTAACAGGTAATGTTATGTTTTGTTTTAGGATCAGCAAACGCCTCCAGCAGATAACACAACTACACACATGACTACAACAGAGAGCACAACTACACACACGACTACAACAGAGAGCACAACTACACACACGACTACAACAGAGAGCACAACTACACACACGACTACAACGACCCCAGTCCCCACTCGTAAGTATTCTATTTTATAACACACAGTAAGGATTGTTTTGGGGCGCGCAGTTTAATAAAATAAACTAAAATTATACATTCCACAACAAAAGTATGTCTTCTTTTTCTTTATGAACCGTTTTTGTTGTTTGTGATAATTGAATAGTTTTATATATTTTATTTTATATATATATTTTTTCTTTGACTGAGAAACGCACAGAAATCACAGGAGTTCAAGAGCTGCCCTCGGTGCTAGCTGCCTGCCATAGACATGTGTAACACACCAGAGTGTCTTTATACAAGAGACAGTGCCACCTAGTGATCTGACACTTGGTATTGCGGGCAATACACTAGCTGTGCACTAGATGGCGCTATCACTGATATAAAGATGAGCCTACATGAGTCTATGGCAGGCAGATAGAACTGAAGAGCAGCTCCTGAACTCAAAGCACAGCCTGTCTAATCCAGCCCCTCTACAAACCAGCATTCTGCATAATTCAGTGTCTGGATCCTGACCAAATCCCTATTGAAATGAATAGTGTGCTCCAACCCTCTACAATCCCTATTGAAATGAATGGTGTGCTCCAATCCTCTACAATCCCTATTGAAATGAATGGTGTGCTACCCCTCTACAATCCCTATTGAAATGAATGGTGTGCTCCAATCCTCTACAATCCCTATTGAAATGAATGGTGTGCTCCCCTCTACAATCCCTATTGAAATGAATGGTGTGCTCCAATCCACTACAATCCCTATTGAAATGAATGGTGTGCTCCCCTCTACAATCCCTATTGAAATGAATGGTGTGCTCCAATCCTCTACAATCCCTATTGAAATGAATGGTGTGCTCCCCTCTACAATCCCTATTGAAATGAATGGTGTGCTCCAATCCACTACAATCCCTATTGAAATGAATGGTGTGCTCCCCTCTACAATCCCTATTGAAATGAATGGTGTGCTCCAATCCTCTACAATCCCTATTGAAATGAATGGTGTGCTCCCCTCTACAATCCCTATTGAAATGAATGGTGTGCTCCCCTCTACAATCCCTATTGAAATGAATGGTGTGCTCCCCTCTACAATCCCTATTGAAATGAATGGTGTGCTCCAATCCTCTACAATCCCTATTGAAATGAATGGTGTGCTCCCCTCTACAATCCCTATTGAAATGAATGGGGTGCTCCCCTCTACAATCCCTATTGAAATGAATGGTGTGCTCCCCTCTACAATCCCTATTGAAATGAATGGTGTGCTCCCCTCTACAATCCCTATTGAAATGAATGGTGTGCTTCCCTCTACAATCCCTATTGAAATGAATGGTGTGCTCCCCTCTACAATCCCTATTGAAATGAATGGTGTGCTCCAATCCTCTACAATCCCTATTGAAATGAATGGTGTGCTCCAATCCTCTACAATCCCTATTGAAATGAATGGTGTGCTCCCCTCTACAATCCCTATTGAAATGAATGGTGTGCTCCCCTCTACAATCCCTATTGAAATGAATGGTGTGATCCAACCCTCTACAATCCCTATTGAAATGAATAGTGTGCTCCCCTCTACAATCCCTATTGAAATGAATGGTGTGCTCCAATCCTCTACAATCCCTATTGAAATGAATGGTGTGCTCCAGTCCTCTACAATCCCTATTAAAATGAATGGTGTGCTCCAATCCTCTACAATCCCTATTGAAATGAATGGTGTGCTCCAATCCTCTACAATCCCTATTGAAATGAATGGTGTGCTCCAATCCTCTACAATCCCTATTGAAATGAATGGTGTGCTCCAATCCTCTACAATCCCTATTGAAATGAATGGTGTGCTCCAGTCCTCTACAATCCCTATTGAAATGAATGGTGTGCTCCAATCCTCTACAATCCCTATTGAAATGAATGGTGTGCTCCCCTCTACAATCCCTATTGAAATGAATGGTGTGTTCCAATCCACTACAATTCGGAGGGTATAGAGGGCATGCTGGGACACTGGAGGTCTCAGCATGACTGTAGCTCAGTCCTTTAAGCCGGGATGGTTGGTCTTCACTGGAATCATCCAGAAAGACACTGACATGCAAAACTGTGTATTCATTTCCTCCAGGGCCAGTATTGGAATCGAGATCAGCTTTACTGGTTTCATGGTGGAACAGACTAACAGAATCTTTTGTTTCAATGTTTCTTTCTCAGCTGCCCCAATAGATTGCACCACCCTACAATGGAGAGTGAACGAGACAAGTATAGAGGTGAACGTCACTTCTGAATTTAACAACGTAACAGCAGCTAGGCAGGGTGAAGCACACACCGCTACAATTGAAAATCGTATAGCCGTTATCAGAAACTTAACACCAGGATGCAGCTATGAAATATCAGTTTGGAAGGACCAGTATAAGCTATGCAGTATTTCACAATCTCTGAGTAAGTATCATATTCAATATGTTGTTGTTCCTCACTGTCTTGCAAAGCGCTTTGTGATGGTGGTCCACTATGAAAGGCGCTATATAAAATAAATCTGCTGTTAACTGGCTCACTGGTGGGAGTCTTAGTTTCAACCCAGAGTGATTCGCTCAATACAACCAGTGAATCAGATTAATACTAATGCTTTATCAAACTTCGATATCAGCATCCAGTCTGAATAATACAGTAATGTGCATAATTACCAGTCTCACGGACACAGAGTGTAGCTGTCTTCTCTTCTTCCTCTGGGCTAACAAAAGAGCTCTGAATAAGACTTTTTATATTTACCCTGTGGTGACATCATTCTACAACAATTCATTCTCCATTACAGCTTCGTATCTTCTCTCTCTCTGTCTCTCTCTCTCGTTCTTTCTTTCTTTCTTTCTTTCTGTCTTTCTTTCTTTCCTTCTCTCTCTATCCTCTCTCTTTCTTTCTTTCCTTCTTTCCTTCTCTATCTCTCTTTCTTTGTTTCTTTCTTTCCTTCTTTCTCTCTATCCTCTCTTTCTTTCTTTCTTTCTTTCTTTCTTTCTTTCTTTCTTTCATTCTCTCTCTCGCTCTCTCTCCTGATATTTTTAGATAAACAGACTCATAATCCATGTATTTAATAGACACACATTAAGAATTATTAACTACGAGAGATTACAGGACACAGACTTTGCTACAGAAGATTACACTGACAACATCCATGTATCAGACCTGAATAAGGAATGTGCATCCTTATCAAAGACTTCTAGTCGTTAGTCATTGAATTCACACTGAAGACACTTTTAGTTGTTTGTCCTTGAATTTATTAATTTTCTTCTGGCATTTCTAATTGCATGTGTTTTATTTTTCAGTTCCTTTGCCTGTATCCGATCTTACAGTCCTTCCCAAAAGCACCACAGAGTTACATGTTAATTGGACTGTTCCTACTGGCTGTAACACTGGATTCATCGTCTCATACAACCAAACGAATGCTGAACCCAAGAACATAACTGAAAACCAAACCTTTGCGATCCTTACTGATCTCACTCCCGGGACTATATATGAAGTGACAGTGAAGACAGAAAGCAATGGAAAAGAGTCCAGTCCAGTGTCTTCAACTGGGATAACATGTGAGTTACATTGAAATGGGTTTGGTGACAATGTTTTTAGTGCTAATTCTTTCTCTCTCTCTATCCTCTCTTTCTTTCTTTCTTTCTTTCTTTCTTTCTTTCTTTCTTTCTTTCTTTCTCTCACTCTCTCTCTCTCCTGATATTTTTAGATAAACAGACTCATAACACTATGTAACACAATTTTTGTTCCTGGGTAGTAAGTGTTATTTCCTAATTGCTTATGTCTCAAAAGTATAGAAAATGGCTATTATTCCCCACAAACTTTGCTTTTGTGACCAGGACAGTGATATTTTGAAATTTACCTATTTCCAATGAGAAAACGGGCGAATTTGTGTCTTTTCGTTCACATAAAGTCAGAAAAAAACAACATATGAATCCAAATTAACATGTATTTATACTAAAGTAATACATAAATGACTACAAAAGATTTAGAAGTGAGTAGTTTTTCGAGATTTACGATTATAGTGTAAATCACGTTCATGAATCAGCCCCCAAATGTAGTCTCCCATCATGTTCTCGTTATACTGTCCTTGGTAGCGGCATTCAAAGTCCAGTATATCCTGGTGGAAGCGCTCGCCTTGCTCCTCCGAGTACGCTCCCATGTTCTCCTTGAATTTATCAAGATGAGCATCAAGGATATGGACTTTGAGGGACATCCTACAGCCCATTGTGCTGTAGTTCTTCACCAGAGTCTGAACCAGCTCCACATAGTTTTTGGCCTTGTGATTGCCCAGGAAGCCCTGAACCACTGCGACAAAGCTGTTCCAAGCCGCTTTCTCCTTACTAGTGAGCTTCTTGGGGAATTCATTGCACTCCAGGATCTTCTTTATCTGTGGTCCGACGAAGACACCGGCTTTGACCTTTGCCTCAGACAGCTTAGGGAAGAAGTCTTGAAGGTACTTGAAGGCTGCCGACTCCTTATCTAGAGTTCTGACAAATTGTTTCATAAGGCCCAATTTGATGTGCAGTGGTGGCAACAGCACCTTCCGGGGGTCCCAGCCGTACTCATCATACTTCAAGGCGTCCAGCAAGGTCTTGATGCTGTTGTAATCCTCTTTGAGGTGCACCGAGTGAGCCAGGGGAAGAGACGGGTACTTGTTACCATTATGGAGCAGCACGGCTTTGAGGCTCGTGGATGAGCTGTCAATGAAGGACAGTATAACGAGAACATGATGGGAGACTACATTTGGGGGCTGATTCGTGAAAGTGATTTACAGTATAATCGTAAATCTCGAAAAACTACTCGCTTCTAAATCTTTTGTAGTCATTTTTGTATTACTTTAGTATAAATACATGTTAAATTGGATTCATATTTTTTTTCTGACTTTATGTGAACGAAAAGACACAAATTCGCCCGTTTTCTCATTGGAAATAGGTACATTTCAAAATATCACTGTCCTGGTCACAAAAGCAAAGTTTGTGGGGAATAATAGCCATTTTCTATACTTTTGAGGCATAAGCAATTAGGAAATAACACTTACTACCCAGGAACCAAAAAAAAAAAAAAAAATTGTTACACAGTGTAATCCATGTATTTAATAGACACAGATTAAGAATTATTAACTAGAAGAGACTACAGGACACAGACTTTGTTACAGAAGATTACACTGACAACATCCATGTATCAGACCTGAATAAGGAATGTGTGTCCTTATCAAAGACTTCTAGTCGTTAGTCATTGAATTCACACTGAAGACGCTGAGAAAGACTTCTAGTCGTTAGTCATTGAATTCACACTGAAGACCCTGAGAAAGACTTCTAGTCGTTAGTCATTGAATTCACACTGAAGACACTGAGAAAGACTTCTAGTCGTCAGTCATTGAATTCACACTGAAGACACTGAGAAAGACTTCTAGTCGTTAGTCATTGAATTCACACTGAAGACACTGAGAAAGACTTCTAGTCGTCAGTCATTGAATTCACACTGAAGACACTGAGAAAGACTTCTAGTCGTCAGTCATTGAATTCACACTGAAGACCCTGAGAAAGACTTCTAGTCGTTAGTCATTGAATTCACACTGAAGACACTGAGAAAGACTTCTAGTCGTTAGTCATTGAATTCACACTGAAGACACTTTTAGTTGTTTGTCCTTGAATTTATTAATTTTCTTCTGGCATTTCTAATTGCATGTGCTTTATTTTTCAGTTCCTTCGCCTGTATCCGATCTTACAGTC
This sequence comes from Acipenser ruthenus, assembly GCF_902713425.1. Taxonomy (NCBI): domain Eukaryota; kingdom Metazoa; phylum Chordata; class Actinopteri; order Acipenseriformes; family Acipenseridae; genus Acipenser; species Acipenser ruthenus. The sequence goes on from NC_081246.1 coordinate 148,756, forward strand.
CTTCCCAATAGCACCACGGAGTTACATGTTAGTTGGAAACTTCCTTCTGGCTGTAACACTGGATTCATCGTCTCATACAACCAAACGAATGCTGAACCCAAGAAGATATCTGAAAACCAAACCTTTGTGATCCTTACTGATCTCACTCCTGGGACTGTATATGAAGTGACAGTGAAGACAGAAAGCAATGGAAAAGAGTCCAGCCCAGGGTCTTCAACAGGGATAACATGTGAGTTACATTGAAATGGGTTTGGTGACAATGAGAGATGAGAGAATGGATTTTAAAGATGGTCAGCGCTCCTTTAAAGGGAGGGGCCAGTGATCTTGTTAATAAAGCTAATGCGAGATCAGAGATTTCAAAGATGGTCATTCATAATAATAAAGCTAATGAGAAGGTTTTTTTCTGTGGTTCGTTTTCAGTACGGCTCAGAAATGGACGGTGACTGAAACAAGCATTGATAAGAAATAATAAAGCATAGGGAAGCATTGTAAAGCACAGAGAGGTCTGGTAAAGCATAGGGAAGCATTGTAAAGCACAGAGAGGTCTGGTAAAGCATAGGGAAGCATTGTAAAGCACAGAGAGGTGTGGTAAAGCATAGGGAAGCATTGTAAAGCACAGAGAGGTCTGGTAAAGCATAGGGAAGCATTGTAAAGCACAGAGAGGTCTGGTAAAGCATAGGGAAGCATTGTAAAGCACAGAGAGGTCTGGTAAAGTATAGGGAAGCATTGTAAAGCACAGAGAGGTGTGGTAAAGCATAGGGAAGCATTGTAAAGCACAGAGAGGTCTGGTAAAGCATATGGAAGCATTGTAAAGCACAGAGAGGTGTGGTAAAGCATAGGGAAGCATTGTAAAGCACAGAGAGGTCTGGTAAAGCATAGGGAAGCATTGTAAAGCACAGAGAGGTCTGGTAAAGCATAGGGAAGCATTGTAAAGCACAGAGAGGTGTGGTAAAGCACAGGGAAGCATTGTAAAGCACAGAGAGGTCTGGTAAAGCATAGGGAAGCATTGTAAAGCACAGAGAGGTCTGGTAAAGCATAGGGAAGCATTGTAAAGTGCAGAGACGTCTGGTAAAGCATAGGGAAGCATTGTAAAGCACAGAGAGGTCTGGTAAAGCACAGGGAAGCATTGTAAAGCACAGAGAGGTGTGGTAAAGCATAGGGAAGCATTGTAAAGCACAGAGAGGTCTGGTAAAGCATAGGGAAGCATTGTAAAGCACAGAGAGGTCTGGTAAAGCATAGGGAAGCATTGTAAAGCACAGAGAGGTCTGGTAAAGCATAGGGAAGCATTGTAAAGCACAGAGAGGTCTGGTAAAGCATAGGGAAGCATTGTAAAGCACAGAGAGGTCTGGTAAAGCATAGGGAAGCATTGTAAAGCACAGAGAGGTCTGGTAAAGCATAGGGAAGCATTGTAAAGCACAGAGAGGTCTGGTAAAGCATAGGGAAGCATTGTAAAGCACAGAGAGGTCTGGTAAAGCATAGGGAAGCATTGTAAAGCACAGAGAGGTCTGGTAAAGCATAGGGAAGCATTGTAAAGCACAGAGAGGTCTGGTAAAGCATAGGGAAGCATTGTAAAGCACAGAGAGGTCTGGTAAAGCATAAGGAAGCATTGTAAAGCACAGAGAGGTCTGGTAAAGCATAGGGAAGCATTGTAAAGCACAGAGAGGTCTGGTAAAGCATAAGGAAGCATTGTAAAGCACAGAGAGGTCTGGTAAAGCATATTAAAAACAGGGCAAACTAACCCTTATACAAGTGTCCCATATTAAAAGCACAGCAAAGTGTAATAAAACACAACATCATTTTTTAATGTCATAATTCTTTTTTCTTTCTAGACCCGTCCCCCGTCAGTGATATTACAGTAACGAGCAAATCCACCAATGAGATCAACTACCACTGGACTGTGCCAAACAACACAAGAGTTGCTCAATATTACTACAATGTAACTCTTATGAATGCTGCCCCCAATTCAACCCAGAACAACAGCTACACTGCTAATGAATTACAACCAGGGGAGGAATACACTGTGTGCATAGAATCTGTGACCCCAGAGAACACTAGCAGCACCTCTACATGTCTTTCAAACTACACAAGTAAGTGTATGGGATACCTACAGAAACTACTAACTACTGATTACTGTCATCTGATTACATTGTAATATAATTACATTTTTCATTAACTTGTAACTGTAATCTGATTACATTTATTTGTAATTTGTAACTGTAATCCGATTACATTTTTCAGTAACTTTTAACTGCAACGTTTATTTAGCAAAAACCTGTTCCTTTTAGTTAAGACTACAGCTAATGTATAAAATCAGAGAGCGCTTTGACAGGGCAAGTCTTACATGCCACAGATATTTCCAAATATAATATACTATGTATTAAAGCAGAAAAAATTGTGTTGTCACATTCTCTAGAGTTATTATACAACAAATACATGAATTAAAAAAAAAAGATTGGAAATATATTTCTGCTGAAGATTGCTCTGTCCAGGACAAGAAGGGGACATTTTATGATTTTGTTGTTATTTTAACATTTATTTTATATGGAATGTGTTTAAAATGTAATACAAGTGTAATGTGAGGTTGACTGCCTCCAATACAGACCCCAATGCTCCATTGAACCTGATTTCAAGCGAGGGCACAACGACAGCTCATGTGAGCTGGACAGCACCCAGCAGTGATGTGAACTATCGGAACTACACATACCTGCTCAGCTGGTCCAGCAGTAATCTTCTGAGTGGATCGAAGGTTATCAACGAGACCTCTGCTTCTCTGAATGCCCTGATTCCAGGATCCCTGTATAATGTAAGCGTGCGATCCCAGATCGGAGACGCACAGAGTGTGGGAGAGTCACAGCCCATTCTCACAGGTAAGGAGAGCCATTGTGGAAAATAGAGCGGTACTAATAGTTAGGAGGCCATCTCCCTGTAATGTTGTTGAAGCCGACACGCTGGTGTCCTTCAAGAAGCTGCTTGATGAGATTCTGGGATCAATAAGCTACTAACAACCAAACGAGCAAGATGGGCCAAATGGCCTCCTCTCGTTTGTAAACTTTCTTATGTTCTAATAGTGTTGAATATAGAAATTCTAAAAATCCATTGACAAACGTTTCTACTAAAGTCTTTTTGACGACTTTGAACGTGAGTTTGTTTTAGTATTACCAAGTTGGGTCTTGAATGATGTAAGTGATTCCATCTCAACAACGTGGCTAGGTAACCCTTGGTGACTCTTGGTAACCCTTGGTGACTCTTGGTAGCTCTTGGTAACCCTTGGTAACCCTCCTCAAACCAAGTTCGAAGCCCTGCAGTGACTTCTTGTTCCCTCATCTTTACACGATTTTCCTCTGTTTGGTTTTAGATCCTCTCCCACCGACACTCCTGTTGGTTTCTGCTGAGAGCGAGACTGAGGCTGTACTGAAATGGGGAGATCCAGCAAGTGGGGGATTTTCTGGCTTCCAGATCTTCTACTCAGATACAAACAGCTCGACGACAATGAACTCAGTCAATCAGGATGTGAGGCAATACAAACTGACCAACCTCACTCCCGGAGAGTTCTATAACATCAGCTTGAGGAGCTTCAAAACTGAAGCCAGCATCCGGAAAAACAGCACTGAAGAGAAAAGAAACTTTCAAACAGGTGAGTGACCCCCGCATAAAAGAGAAACTTCTACTGGGAAGAAGCGCATTGCATGTAATCCGATTACTGTAATCTGATTACATTTTCCTGTAAAATTTTTCAGACAGGTAACAACATGTGGTAATGCATTACATTGTATGTGAAAAAATAATGTACAAAACAACTAGTCTATTCTGGTGTCAGAGAATATATGTCGTCCCCCCCCCCCGATATATGCTCTCCCCCAGGAACAAATGTTCGTTCCCCCTAGGAACAAATATGTCTCCTTCTCTCTGTTATAAATTTATCATCACTTAATTTCCTCACTGTGTGTCTCTGGTCCTGTTTTCTGTGCCTAGAGTATTGGTTCGGGTTAACTGTCAACTCCTTTTAAGATTTTAAAGACTTCGGTCAAGTATCCCACAATTCTCTTTATCAAGTCCCCTCTTAAAGGGGAAGTAATTCTGCTCCCCTTGTTAGCGATGCACTTTTTCTATCTAGATACGTCCCTTGTGGTTTCTTAAAGGATCCCAGTGATTCAGCATCAACAACAAGACTAGTAACCCGATAGAGAGAGAGTTAGACTAGACCGAGATGGTAGACAGTGAGGCATGCTGGGATACTGGAGTTCTCAGTATGAATGTAGCTCAGTCCTTTAGGCCCTCTCCTTGTCTATCCCCAGTTCCTGCTCAGGTGAGCTCTCTCCAGTGCTCTGCAGTGTCTGGGGGTTACAGTCTGTCCCTGGACTGGGGTAACCCTGCTGGACGCTGGACGGAGATAGAAGTGGACGTGTCCAACGGAGACATAAAGAAGGTAGAGGAGTGCGGGTCGGTCCAGTGTGAGACGAGAATCGACGGGCTGAGCCCGGCTCGGTATTACACCCTCGCGGTGACGACCGTGTCTGGAGAGAAGAGGAGCTTCAAAGCCATTTCCATTCAGTGCCAAACTGACACGACGGGTAAGACTGCTAATCAACCCCTTTCACTGCTCTTATAGTGCAAGACTACTGTCTGCCGCCTCGCTAAACTAATAGAAGTGTCAGTCGACCCCCCTTTCCCTGACAGACTGATTGAAAGATAAATATATAGATGAAAAAGATAACTAGACAGATATAGACAGATAGATTGATAGTATACTGGTGTTAGTAGTGGGATATTTCCGTTTGATTGAGATCTGATACAGACTGAAAGATTAGCTAATAGACAGACACATAGATTGACAGACAGATAGGTAGATTGATTGATAGGTATTTAGACAGATAAATAAATACAGACAAACAGATAGGTAGGTAGATTGATTGATAGACAGATAGATAGATGATCACTAACAGACTGACTGAGCGATTGGCTGATAGACAGATAGATACAGACAGACAGATAGGTAGATATATTGATAGATACATAGATATATAGATAGACAGACAGATATATAGGTAGATAGATAGACAGATAGATACAGACAGATAGGTAGACAGACTGATTGATAGATATATAGATAGTCAGACAGACAGTAACTTCATATTTATTTGCAGGTGTCATCGTCGGCTCTCTGTTTGGGATTCTAATACTCATCTGCTTGGTGGTCTTTCTCGTTCTGTTCATCCTGAGACGTTACCCTGTCCTCCTGAGGTACGTCTGACCGCCTGTCCGTCCGTCTGTCTTATAAAGGGGTGTTTGGCCACAGGCATTGACCATTGGCGTGCTGGGAAACAACCACACCATCTGAACACTTGGACACAGAGCGATTTGATTTAGAAAATACAATATTAAACTAGAGCGGTTTTCATAGAAGAAAATTAAATGAATATTTGACGAATGTTTCAACTGTGGCCCATCAGCAGTAAGGTCACCACTCGAATAAGGCTGCATTTTGTTGGTCCATTGACTGGCCTTAATATCAAGATTTGACTGTTTAGTATCTGCATCAGTCTCTGTTGCTGTTCTTTCTGCTGCATCAATGTGTGTGTATGTCTGTGTATGTGTGTATGTGTCTGTGTGTGTGTCAGCCTGTGTGTATGTGTTAGTGTCTCTGTGTGTGTCAGTGTTTGTGAATACATTTTAATCAATGTTTGATAGAGATATTGGTCTCCACTCTGTTTAATGTCCTATTGTGTGTTTCTGTGTAGTGTTTGTAAATACACTATAATCAATGTTTGATAGAGATATTGGACTCCACTGTTCAATGTCCTATTGTGTGTGTCCGCTCTCATTCTCTATTACGATTCCTGCTCACAGCATTATTAACCAGGCTTACTAAAGTATTGTCTCCTTTCTACCACTAGAGGGAGCTAAAAGGACGTTAAAACCTGAATTAATTTCTTAAGTGGGGATGTGGTTTTAGAAATGACCACTAGAGGGTGTGCAAGATATTTGCTGTCCGTTTTTTTTAAGATGCTTGCAATCATTCTGAGTCTATTGCAGTGACTCAAATACAGTTTTTTAAATTGCTAAGTCTGTGTTGTTTCGAGTTCAGGAGCTGCTCTTCAGTTTTAGTTGCCTGCTATTGACAGGTGTAAAGCAGGCTACATCCTTTTGAAATTAGTAAGCACCAGTACCATCTAGTGCACAGCTAGTGTATTGGCAGCAATCTCAAGTCTCAGATCACTAGGGGGCGCTAGCTCTTCTATAAAGACACTGGCTGTGTTGCACATGTCTACGGCAGGCAGCTGCATTGATGTGTTTAAAGGATTTGTATTGTGATCACAGCAAGGCTCTGAGTTAAAGACCTACAGTTCCCAGCATCCCTCACCATTGCTGCAGGGGCAGAGGCATGTTGGGAGCTGTAGTCATAGCCAAGATTCACAATAAAGTACTATGGCAGTGTGGCTAGAACTGAAGAGCAGCTCCTGAACACAATAAACTATGAGGTCTGCTTCTGTAAAGACTCCTTAAAGCTGAATTTGTGAATCTGTGTAATCACGTCTTTTCATTTCAATGTTTTTAACCTTTCGGTCTGACTCATTTCTAGTTCTAGTTCCAAAGATGACGACGCTCTGGAATTTGCATGTAAGAAGATGAAGTAAGTCAATAACATTCTATTATTTTCTCGTTTATTCCAGTACCTGTCCTGCATTTCCATTCACTACACAGCTCTCCCATGCACAGTTTGGAAAGATGTTCCAGCAAAACATGGATTTTCATTGTATCTGGGCTAGAGAAATCTCTGTTTGCACGAGCCAGGCTTTCAGATAGTGCTAGGGAGACTAAATCTACAGAGTCAACTCACCGTGCTACAGCGGCCCCTACTGGCCAAACGAGCTCAAGCAGACACCTGCAGGGCTGGCCTTTGTCCTCCAGGGGGTGGTAGCTCACATCTGCTGTGGCGCTCCTGGGTGTAAAGAGGCTAAATTGGGGAGAAAATCATGGGTAAAATCTGTAGAGATTGCTATTGAAAGAGTGAGTTTTGATTGAGATAGATAGATAGACAGCTAGACAGTATACTGGGATATTTTAGTTTGATTGAGATCTGATCACTGACGAAAGATAGATAGATAAACAGTCAGTTAGATATTATTATTATTTATTTCTTAGCCAAAGCCTTTATCCAGGGTGACTTACAGTTGTTACAAGATATCACATTATTTTTACATACAATTACATTATTTTTTACACATTATTTTAACATACAAGTACCCATTTATACAGTTGGGTTTTTACTGGAGCAATCTAGGTAAAGTACCTTGCTCAAGGGTACAGCAGCAGTGTCCCCCACCGGGGATTGAACCCACGACCCTCTGGTCAAGAGTCAAGAGCCCTAACCACTACTCCACACTGCTGCCCTAATAGATATAGAGATACTGCTTGAAGCGATAGATAGACAGGCAGATAGTGTCCTCGCTTTCTAAATGTCATTGAATGTTGTGTTTCAGACCGATCGAAGTCAGTAAGTTTGCAGACTATTTCCACAGACAGCAGGCGGACTCTGATATTGGATTTGCAGATGAATATCAGGTACGATCTCTCCATCAATACGAACATGAGAAACATCACAGGAAGCTCAGGGGCTCATCTGCACAGTGTAAATTACTCCATATTTCAATAGGGGTGCAACACTAATGTCATGATACATATGAAGATATGAAGGTCACAATACGATATGCATCACAGTACATGTGGTGGTCCAGATTAGCTACCTGTATGCATTATAAGATGAAATGATCATATAAGGAGAGACTGTTGTTAAAAAAACTAAAATTACATGGGATAGGGAGGGTATGTATTCATACCAACACATATTCTTCCTTCAAGAACCACTTAGTGAACTACAATGAGCTACAGTTATGGCCAAACGTTTTGCATCACCCTATAGAATGAACTATACCGAGCATCAAAAGAAACTTATCACTATTATAACACATTTCTTTTTCGCCAAAAAATAAGGTATATAAATGATGGACATTGACGAAATGTTTTTAGTTTCTTTTTAATCAGTTGATTGTTCATCCTTGACCATGACACGCTTGAGTGACTGTGACTGAAGCACTTAATCACCTGATTAGTGAGACAGTTGATTGGACGCTGGATATGGAGTGATTTCAGGTGTTGAATTGCAAGCTTGAATAAAAGCAATAAAGAAAATCACAGAAAAAAACAATATGCCACGTCTGTCAAGAGAGCAGCGCCTTCATGCGAACAGCGTGTCGGAGGTTGGACTAGGGCAGCGTGCCGTGGCTCGCCGTCTTGGGTGCTCACAGCCAGCGATTTCAAACCTGGTGAGACGGTATAACCAGACACACTCGGTCAATGACAGCGCCACCAACTGGGAGACCAAGAGTCACAACACCTGCCCGAGATCCACAGATCATTTTGCAGCATCTTCGTGATGTCAATTGTTAATCAGCACAATAAAAAGTCACTGCACCTGCTCTAAAACAGTTTGTCATTTTTCAATCACATCTAGTGAATTTTATCCAAATATAAGTGATACGTTTCTTTTTATGCTCAGTATATTTTTGTTTCATAAAGTCAAATGTAACCTGCTGAATAATGTTATGTTAAAATATTGAATTAATACCGCTTTGTAGTTTTCCCATATACTTAACAAAAAACTGACAACATTTCAAAAATTTGACATTTCAAAATCTGACATAAGATACTGTGCTACTATTATGATGTTAAATATAATATCTAATTATGTTAATTTTTTATTTATTTTTTTAAATTCTAGGTCAAAGCAATGAAAAAATGATTTTCAAAATCTCCTTTTGCAAATGTATGTTTAAAAAGCTCGGTAATGCTGCTGATGTACGATCGTGATTTTTTTTTTATCGTTACAGAGTTTGGGCGCGGTTGGCACTGAGCAGACAACCAAAGCTGCCCTCATACCCGAGAATCGAGGGAAAAACAGATTTACCAACGTCCTGCCATGTAAGTCTTAACCACTATGCAAAGGCATGAAAACGTTTCTCTGCTAACTTGACTTTCTTTCTCAATCTCTTCTGGTTTGGAGTTTCTGATCCAGTGAAGTTCTGGATGACGAAGGCATTAAAATGTTTCTCTGCTAACTTGACTTTCTCTCTCAGTCTCTTCTGGTTTGGAGTTTCTGATCCAATGAAGTTCTGGATGATGAAGGCATTAAAACGTTTCTCTGCTAACTTGACTTTCTCTCTCAGTCTCTTCTGGTTTGGAGTTTCTGATCCAGTGAAGTTCTGGATGACGAAGGCATTAAAACGTTTCTCTGCTAACTTGACTTTCTCTCTTGGTCTCTTCTGGTTTGGAGTTTCTGATCCAGTGATGTTCTGGATGACGAAGGCATTAAAACGTTTCTCTGCTAACTTGACTTTCTCTCTCGGTCTCTTCTGGTTTGGAGTTTCTGATCCAGTGAAGTTCTGGATGACGAAGGCATTAAAACGTTTCTCTGCTAACTTGACTTTCTCTCTCGGTCTCTTCTGGTTTGGAGTTTCTGATCCAGTGATGTTCTGGATGACGAAGGCATTAAAACGTTTCTCTGCTAACTTGACTTTCTCTCTCGGTCTCTTCTGGTTTGGAGTTTCTGATCCAGTGAAGTTCTGGATGACGAAGGCATGAAAACGTTTCTCTGCTAACTTGACTTTCTCTCTCAGTCTCTTCTGGTTTGGAGTTTCTGATCCAATGAAGTTCTGGATGATGAAGGCATTAAAACGTTTCTCTGCTAACTTGACTTTCTCTCTCAGTCTCTTCTGGTTTGGAGTTTCTGATCCAGTGAAGTTCTGGATGACGAAGGCATTAAAACGTTTCTCTGCTAACTTGACTTTCTCTCTCAGTCTCTTCTGGTTTGGAGTTTCTGATCCAGTGAAGTTCTGGATGACGAAGGCATTAAAATGTTTCTCATACTGTGGCCCCTTTCTTTTCAGATGACTGGTGTCGTGTTAAGTTGAGTGCTATTGATGGAGAGCCATTCTCAGACTATATCAATGCAAACTACATGCCGGTAAGTGCATCTCCTTCAGTTTGTCTTTATATAATGGAGTATAATGATCCTTCATTAATTGGTTACTATACCTGTAAGTAACATATATACAGTTGCTAAAACTGGACACATCAGGAGCAGTGTGGAGTAGTGGTTAGCGCTCTGGACTCTTGACTGGAGGGTAATGGGTTCAATCCCAGGTGGGGGACACTGCTGCTGTATCCTTGAGCAAGGTACTTTACCTAGATTGCTCCAGTAAAAACCCAACTGTATAAATGGGTAATTGTATGTAAAAATAATGTGATATCTTGTAATAATTGTAAGTCGCCCTGGATAAGGGCGTCAGCTAAGAAATAAATAATAATAAATTTGGCTGAAATAACGAGGTGTCTGATTTGAAAAAGCATTTAGACATTTATATATTTCTCATTTATAGTGCTCAGTTTATTTTAAATGTATAAATCATGATGCTGAAATAACATGAATGTGTTCTCTGTACACATTACATTATGCAAAATAAACTTTTGTACAGTAGGGCTATACAGTATACAGTACAGTAGTAAAATTAAATGAATACCGAGCACACTTTCTTTATACTTTAGCCTATAGGCTACCGGTAACACAAAATAGACCATGCTGCTGCACTGTACACATTACAAAAATAATAAAGAAATAAATAATAATAATAATAATAATAATAATAATAATAATAATAATAATAATAATAATAATAATAATAAACGATTATTTGAAATTGAAACCAGATATGAGCACATTTTCTTTTTTTTACCATAGCCTAAGGATTTATTTTTTACTATAGTAAGGATTGTGGAAGAAACTATAATTATGTTACTATTTCTCCTAAGCTATTTTGTTAATGATACCTGACAACAGTGAGTACATTCAATTCAAACATATTTATTATGCTTACATTATTCAAGGATCAGCATTCAAAGATTCTCAGTAATACAGAAACACACAGTTATTGCGATTATACTTCAACGCAATACAATGGTCATCTAGTTTAAAACAGTTAAATCTGTGACGGTTGTATCTGTCCATTGCGTTTGTTTTTCTCGGTAGTGTGTCTTTAATAATAGATTGATTATGTTTTGGCTGTTCAGATGTATAGATAGTCTGTTAGTCGAGCTAATTCTCTCACCCCAGAGAGATACTTCTTTCTAGACCGCATGGCATGGCGACGTCTTTTTTGAGCATTACGCAAGTCACTGGACATGATCCAGGGCTACGAAGAGACCTTGGGAATTGATAATAGGAGAGATGTGCTTTATGACTTAGAGATGTGTAAGGAGATTCTCCTTGTCTCGCGGAGAGCCACTCTCACGGAGGTGAGACCCAACCGATTGGTCTACCCAAGGCTGGGAAGCGACCGATACTTCCCCCGAGGGAGATCTAGAGGTGAGAAAATGGGAAGATGACAGATGGATTTGGCCAGGGGTTCCCCTTGTCTCGCTGAGAACCTTCCTCGAGGAGGACGAAGCCAGTGGAGGCTGGGCTTCTAAGGGAAGTGAGCTTCACTTTACCCCCAGAGGGAGAGCGTTGCAGAAGTGGAGCAGCAGAATAGAGGAGGAAAGCGTAGTGTGGGAGGAGGGGAGGATGGTGGGAAACAAAAACGCAAGACAGAGCAAACTCATTCTGCAAAAGGAGGATCCGGAAACTCTGAAAATGTATCAGAGGATTGAAGGTTCGAGTCCCTTCTTCGTTGCAATTTTATGTGGCAGTAAACAACTGAAGTCAGCACAAGAACCGATAATACTCTGCTTCACGATCGCTCAAAAAATGTATTAGTTGACAAAAAACTACACAGTGTTGGTGTGCAATATCTAACTGAACTGGAGGTATTCTTTCAGGGCAGGAGTGATGGATGTCATCAAGAGTCTCCTGAGTAGCCCAACAATCTCTCTTTTTCTGAGAGTATTTATTGGCTACAGCTCCTTATGTCTAGAAAGCGATTTGGAGGAAGCAGTGTGGTCCACGAGTTAAAGTCCAGGGCTTGTAACCAGAAGGTTCAAATCCCACCTCTGCCACTGACTGACTCACTGTGTGACCCTGAGCAAGTCACTTCACCTCCTTGTGCTCCGTCCTGCGGATGAGATGTTAAATCAATGTCCTATTGTAAGTGACTCTGCATATAATGCACAGTTCACAGCCTACCTCTGTAAAGCGCTTTGTGATGGTGGTCCACTATGAAAGGCGCTATATAAAAATAAAGATATTATTATGTTCTGTCACTATCACGCCATTATCATATCATCTTTGTACTTCCACCTCTGTTCTGTCCACTCAGCCAATTGGTTACAAAACAGTTGCTATGTTCCGTCACTATCACCCCATTATCATATCACAGGTATCATGCCCAGTCATCTCTGTACTTCCACCTTTGTTCTGTCCACTCAGCCATGTATACAGTCTTGATAAGAGCAGTTTTACCCTTTAGACTTGTTATTGTGAGTCTTTTTCATACCCCTTATTTCAAACACTGCAATGAATCCTTCAACAGGGCTATCACACTGCGAGGGAGTTCATCGCCGCTCAGGGCCCCTTGCCCAACACTGTGGAAGACTTCTGGCGAATGGCGTGGGAGAACCAGGTGGAGGCGATAGTCATGCTGACCAATTGCATCGAGAATACACGAGTGAGTCCTGGAATGATGTCATAAAACTGCAGCCTGATTGGCCGTTCCCTCCCTCTCTTTTTCAGTGTCACTTTTTTCTTTATTGATTTATTTTTTATTTATTTCTTAGCAGACACCCTTATCCGGGGCGACTTACAGTCGTAAACAAAAATACATTTCAAGTGTCACAGTACAAGTAATAATACAATTAGGAGAAAGACAAAATTGTATTAGAAGCAACAGTGCTTTGTATAAATAAAACATGGTACAGAAGTACATTTTGACAAAATCTCATCCCTAACTCAAACACCCAATCAGAAATCTCATCCCTAACTCAAACACCCAATCAGAAATCTCATCCCTCATCAGAAATCTTTAGAGTGCCTAATTTATTACCCATGGTTTTCTCCCCTAATTAATAATGTACTTATTATATGTATTTGCAGTATAGAAGGAAGTAATGCAGCATGGAGAATATAATTTGGGATGGATTTTAGCTTTCTTCAAATTTCCTAACCCTAACCCTAACTCTAACCCCAACCCCAACCTCAACCCTAACCCCAACCCAATCCCAACATTAACTAACTCTAACCACGAACCCTAACCCCTACCCTCAACCCCTAACTAACTCTAACTCTAATCCTAACTCAAACCTCTAACCCCAACCTCAACCCCAACTCCAACCCCTAACCCCAAACTCAACCCCAACTCCAACCCTAATCCTTACCCCCTGACTTGTCTTCTTCTTGGCTTGTTGTTCACTGACACTGCCCTCACTCTGTATAATCGAGGCTGTGTGGTCCAGTGGTTAAAGAAAAGGGCTTGTAACCAGGAGGTCCCCGGTTCAAATCCCACCTCAGCCACTGACTCATTGTGTGACCCTGAGCAAGTCACTTCACCTCCTTGTGCTCCGAGTTTCAGGTGAGACGTAGTTGTAAGTGACTCTGCAGCTGATGCATAGTTCACACACCCTAGTCTCTGTAAGTCGGCTTGGATAAAGGCGTCTGCTAAATAAATAAATATTAATAATAATAATCAGTTGTTTTTTAAACAGCTTAATCTGATTTGTAACTTTTGCCTCCTTATTCTTCTCTCCTCTCTCCTCTCCCTGTCTCTCCCAATTCCTATCTCTCTCTCTTCTCTCTCTCTCTCTCCTCTCTCCTCTAACCCCTCTCTCTCCTCCCTCCCTCGTCCTCCTCTCTCTCCTCTCTCTTCTCCCCTCTCCTCTCACCCCTCTGTCTCCTCTCCTCTCCCCAGGTGAAGTGTGAGCAGTACTGGCCTCTGGACTACACTCCCTGCACCTACGGAGATATTTCAGTCACCACGTCTTCTGAACAGAAGCAGCCTGACTGGACTCTCCGGGATTTTACTCTCAAACACGTGAGCGTCTGAATTCAGTAAAGGAAGCAGAGATGCCGTCAAGAGATCAAACTTCCTGTCTCCTTGTTTAAAATCGCATTCATAAGAACATAAGAACATAAGAAAGTTTCCAAACGAGAGGAGGCCATTCGGCCCATCTTGCTCGTTTGGTTGTTAGTAGCTTATTGATCCCAGAATCTCATCAAGCAGCTTCTTGAAGGATCCCAGGGTGTCAGCTTCAACAACATTACTGGGGAGTTGGTTCCAGACCCTCACAATTCTCTGTGTAAAAAAGTGCCTCCTATTTTCTGTTCTGAATGCACCTTTATCTAATCTCCATTTGTGACCCCTGGTCCTTGTTTCTTTTTTCAGGTAAAAAAAGTCCCTTGGGTCGACATTGTCAATACCGCATGTTAACAATGTTCAACAGCAAATAGATTTTTCACAGCTACCCTTAACATTGTTTAGTGGAACTTCACCTTATCATTGAATGCTACCCTGCCCATTACATCGCAGTATATATGCAGCTGAGTTATGGGTGGTTTGGCATTTTGTTGCTTCAAGCTGCACCATTGAAGTTCATTTCATTGTCGTTTTCTTTATAAGGTGCTTGATGAGATTCTGGGATCAATAAGCTACTAACAACCAAACAAGCAAGATGGGCTGAATGGCCTCCTCTCGTTTGTAAACTTTCTTATGTTCTTATTTTTTTAAATTAAGTTTTTCATAATGAGTTTTATAAACGGTAGTAATATTACTATTTGTTATCTCAACAGTAACCCAAGACAGGGTTTTAAAAGAACTGCATTGTAATAATGAATTTTTCTCTTCTTGCGTTTCCATTTGTTTTTCCCCCAGACAAAATCCTTGGAATCCCGGACGGTCAGACAGTTCCACTTCACCGCCTGGCCGGATCACGGCGTTCCGCATAACACGGCCACCCTCATCCAATTCCGGGCCCTGGTCCGAAAATTCCTGGACAATCGGGAGAGGAACGGTCCGGCCATCGTGCACTGCAGGTACCGGATTGCGATCCCAGCACTGTCACAAATTTCCATGACATCTTTGGTATTTGGCCTCGCCCTTCGAGGTACCCCTGCACATAATGTAGTTTGCTGATAGTGGAGAGGCTGACTTCAGGGAAGCCAAGGGCAGGATATCTGCCCTCCCCCGTTTAGACGAGGCCAAAAAACATGGCTGGTGAGGAGGCAAACTGATGCACGAATTGAGGTAAGATATAAAGCCCTTTCTAGCTGATCACTGAACATGTTGTTTATCGAATGACGAATGCGATACGAGCCATTTGACTGACTGTTCTGGTGATGACTTATATGCTTAATGCTTAAAGACTAAGTAGCCGGGTTCTGAAAAATATAGCGTCACACGTCCCCACGTGTTGCTACAGCTGTTTAAATAACGTAACTGCCATTTCTCTTTTCATTGTTACATCCTGACAACTTTTTACTGGAAAGTCTGTTTCAAAGCTCTTTTTGAAATGTCTGCTCTAGTGCACTGGGGTTTGAGATCTGTCCTCTAAATCACTGCAGGAAGAGCAATTAAAACAAAAAATAAACACTGGCTTTTCTGTTCCGTACCACATCGTGGATCGTTATCGCTGTGTTACCTGTTTGACAATGGGGGCAAATAATCCTGACACTATCAGTGCACTAGAGCGGACATTTTGAAAAGAGCTTTTGAGGGGCTCCTGAGTGGCGCTTCCAGTAAATGGCCTGGAGATCACAGGTTCGAATCCAGCCGAGCGTGACCGGGGGTTCCTAGGGGGCGGTGCACAATTGGCCGTGTGCCGCCCGGGTAGGGTAGGGATGGCAGGGGAATCCACGGTTCGCCGCACACCAGCGACCCCCTGTGGCTGATAGGGAGCCTGTGGTTCTGCAGTGGAGCCGCCAGACCTGTGTTGTCCACCGGCACTATAGGTGTGGTGGCCTCGCTGTGGAGCTTTTGGAACAGACTTTAAAGTTAGAAGTAAAGCGTGTAATGCTGTATTTTTCCCGCTACTTGCCTGAAGCACCTTTCAGAAGGTCCATGGTTCCTCTTTCTCTTGCAGTGCTGGAGTGGGGCGCACAGGAACCCTGATTGCTCTCGACTCCCTCCTGCTGCAGATAGAGAGGGAGAAGGCTGTGGGGATCCAGAGCTTCGTGCAGAAGATGAGGCTCCACCGGCCTCTCATGGTCCAAACAGAGGTGAGTCCAGCACAGAGACCAGAGAGAAAGGATCTCAAGAGACTCTTATAAAAGAGTCACGCAGTAAAAGCATAGCACAGTGTAATACAGCATGGTAAAGCATAGGGAAGCATTGTAAAGCACAGAGAGGTCTGGTAAAGCATAGGGAAGCATTGTAAAGCACAGAGAGGTATGGTAAAGCATAGGGAAGCATTGCTAAGCACAGAGAGGTCTGGTAAAGCATAGGGAAGCATTGTAAAGCACAGAGAGGTATGGTAAAGCATAGGGAAGCATTGTAAAGCACAGAGAGGTCTGGTAAAGCATAGGGAAGCATTGTAAAGCACAGAGAGGTGTGGTAAAGCATAGGGAAGCATTGTAAAGCACAGAGAGGTGTGGTAAAGCATAGGGAAGCACTGTAAAGCACAGAGAGGTATGGTAAAGCATATTAAAACACAGGGTAAACTAACCCTTATAAAAGTGTCCCACAGTAAGGCTCTCATTCCCATCTCTCTCCCCCTCCTAGTCCCAGTACATCTTCCTGAACCAGTGCATGCTGGACACCATCCAGAGAAAGAACAATTCTCACCCCGATGAAAATATCTACGAGAACATGATCTATGCCAACGCTGCAGCCATCAGGGAATTTCACACAACCAATGGGAACGCTGCTTAACTTCGCCCCGCCTCCTCTTGCTCTCAGACATCCAATCACAGCACAGCCTCACAGTTAGAGAAGGAAATCCCTTTAAAGGTGTCCCATAGTAAAAGCATAGGCAAGCACTGTAAAAGATTGAGAGGTATAGTAAAGCATATTAATAAACATGGCAAACCAGGCTAATCTATGGTAAATGCAGAGTGTAACCATGGGAAAAGTAAGGGGGGAAACTGTGAAAATACTGTAGTTTTATATCAGTTAATATGTCTGGTTGAGCCTCTCTCTTATATCAGTTAATATGTCTGGTTGACCGTGTCTCTTAGATCAGTTAATCAAATTGACCATGACTTTCATTTAAGTAAATGTGAGACCGATAACATCATAATGAATGTGCTGAATTATTGTTGTCTATTTTTTTGCACTATGAAGGATTAATTTTTAAAAATGAAGCATCGGGCTTGAGAAGAGATTAATTCTTAATTCTAAATCATATTTATAAAGATACTGTATATATGATGTCATTTTTCAATGCACATTTTTTAATTGTTGTATATCTGCAAAAGATGCTCTGGCTTTAAAATTACTTATTTTTATATAGAAATATATACTGGTGCATTTGAATTCCCTTTTAAAGAAAAATCCATTTGTTAAAAATGGTCATGCAATCAATAAAATTTCAAAATTTTACGGTGTTTCCTTTTCTGTCGCTGATTCTTTGGGGGGTGGGGTCTTCTGCGTGTGTATCCATGAGATATCGTGAGATAGTTTGCTCAAAGTTGTCTTTATTTTGCTGACGATGAAATTTAAAAGGTTTTTTTCAAATTCTTTCTCAGGTAGCTGGTGAAATTATCTTCCGTCTATAATTCCATCTAGGGTTTCTGTGACGTCATAAACTACGAGAGCGAAGGTGGAGTTTATAAACTGTCACAGAACCCCGAGATGGAATTGTTTTCCTGTGACTCGCTGAAGAGGCCCATGTATTATTTTTTTATAATCCACGGATACCCTTGTGATTATGATATTAAAGAAGACGAGGTTCAGCAGTACTGTTGGGTTTCAGCGCTGTACACACGTTCTGTGTCGTTATCCGTTAGAGCTTCAGCTTTATTTGGACGATCGCCTTTACCTTGTATAAAAGAATCGCCCTCACAAGCAGTTCGTTGCCCCTTTAAAAACACTGACCCAACACACAGAAATGGATTTTTAAGTGCGGTTGCGCAATTTTTAATAAACACAAAAATAAACAAAACAAACACCTAGCTCTTCTTTGAGAAATAACAAAAAAAAAACAGGAACCTAAACTGAAAACAGGACAGCTAAGCTGTTTACCTGTAACAAAAAACAAACAGAATAGCACACACAAAACAAAGGCTTCACTCTACCTTTTTCTTTTTCAAATTACGGCTGTACCCACACACCAGCACAGTCGGGCTTCTGCCCTCTTCAGCAGCCGCCCAGAGCAGACTGACTGCTCTCCTTTTAAACCCTGCACCTGGCTCCAATTTCCAATAGTAGCCAGGTGCAGGTAATGATTAATCAATAAAACAATTAAACAAAAACAATTAAACAATTAACAAACCAAAAATGTGCCTTCCGCACATGTTCTTTCTGCAGAGAGGTTTTAACCCCCTCCCTGCCATCTCACACTTGTTTTAATTTCCTGTTCCTCTCCAGTTTCTCTGACATACGAATCTACCAGCTTGACATCATTTTTTTTCTCATTTTGTTGATCATTAATGAACATTTCTGTACTGTGGGTGTTGTCGAGTGATTGAAAACGAGACATTTTGTGTTTAAATTGAAAGTGATGGTCTCGAAGTCGAATGGGTGAAAGTTCAAGTATATTTTCCTCTAGAGCAGGGGTGCACAATTCCGGTCCTGGAGGGCTGGTGTCCCTCCTGGCTTTTGCTCCAACCTTGCCCTAAATTACTTAATTGGACCAATTATTACCAATTATTGGTCTAATTAAGTAATTTAGAACACAGTTGGAACAAAAGCCAGGAGGGATCCGGACCTCCAGGACCGGAATTGTGCACCCCTGCTCTAGATTAATTGTCAACAGGACTTCAATTCCCAGGAGGCCATGGGACTGATGGGCAGCCATTTTAGATGGCATAATTATAAAATAGGTGATTGGGTAATTGATTCAACAGCTGCCTTCAATTAAACAATTGGGAGCCTTTCAAAAAGGGCAGGGTCAACCTGTTGGTTGAGGAAAGTTGGAGAATGAGCTGTGAGCTGTGAGCTGTGAGCTGTGAGCTGTGAGCTGTGAGCTGTGAGCTGTGAGCTGTGAGCTGTGAGCTGTGAGCTGTGAGCTGTGAGCTGTGAGCTGTGAGCTGTGAGCTGTGAGCTGTGAGCTGTGAGCTGTGAGCTGTGAGTGGTGTGAAAAGGGAAACAAGAACCAAGTCTTTTGTGCAAGGTAGGACTTAAAAGTCCTGGTGTTTTGGAGCCGGTAAGCAGCTTAGCTGCCCGGACTGTTAGTTAGGGATACTTGCTTGTTTAGTTAGAAATCCATAAAGGAGTTAGGCTTTTGTTTGTTTATCTTGGATGTTTTGTTTTTTTAAGCACTGTAAATAATAAACACACAGGTGCCGTCCTGTTTGAACCACATTCCTCGAAGTTGAACTTTCTCTTATTCTAGAGGACAGTGTAAAAGGTCCGGAGGAAGTGACAAACATAACAAACATTTCCAGAGTTGTCACAAATATATATATATATATATATATATATATATATATATATATATATATATATAAACAACATAATTCCCTACTTTATACAGTGTTTATAGCGCCTATAGCGCTTCCATTCTTTATACAGCGTTTATAGCATTTATAGCGCCTCCATTCTGTCTGCGTTTGACATGCAAAAGCCTGTATAATAAAAAGTATGCAACAAATAAAGCTACTGTTTATGTTTGCATAAAATAAACAGAAAGAAGGAATATACACAGTCAAATACAGAGATTCATGGGATGTTACAATCTATACATGCATGTACTTCTAAATATTATTAATTTATTTCTTAGCAGACGCCCTTATCCAGGGCGACTTACAAATAAAATACTTTTTCAGTCTAAAAAATGTTTTTGAAATAGAAATAGAAACAGTCTCTGAAAGTTCTGTTTCAAATAAAAATAGAAAATACAATTATAGTTTAAAATAGGTATTCTGTAAACAGAAAAAGATTTTCATGCCCATCCCTGTTCAACCTTGCCCCCAGTCCAAGGACCTGCCTGCTATTGTGTAACAGTAAGTGAAAAACAAGTTGAGTTTCGTTTCTTGTGAAATTGCCTCAGTGAGGGGAGGAGCTGTAAGAAGAAAGAGCTTTTCTGTACACGGGAGAGACACATATAGAGAGAGATCGACAGAGAGTGAGGAAGGAGAGACAGAGAGACTGTGTGTGTGCTGTATTGAAAACTGCAGACAGGCAGGGAGAAGAGAAAAGAGAGAAGACAGAAGACATGGCAGAGCTGATCAGCGAGGAGCAGTTTGACTGCTCGGTGTGTCTGGAGATATTGAAGGAGCCGGTCACTATTCCATGCGGACACAGCTTCTGTACGGGGTGCATTAAGAAGGTCTGGGATCAGGCTGAAGGCACAGCAGCAGCAGCAACAGGCTCCTACAGCTGCCCCCAGTGCAGAGCCCTCTTCTCCCCCAGGCCTGTTCTGGGCAGGAACATCATGCTGGCTGAAGTTGTGGAGAAACTGAGGAAGAGCCCCAGGGGAGGGGGAGAGGGGCTCAAGCCTGGTCCTGCTGCTGCTGGGTCTGGAGGTGAGGAGGTGCCCTGTGATTTCTGCACCGGGACGCACAGCAAAGCCCTCAAATCCTGCTTGGTGTGCCTGGCTTCCTACTGCGAAACCCACCTGCAGCCTCACCGGGACAAGGCAGCTTTTAAATGGCACAAGCTGGTGGATCCAGTTGGAAATCTGGAAGAGAAGCTTTGTGAAACGCACGGGAAGATGTTGGATCAGTTCTGTAGAAGAGATCAGACCTGCATCTGCACATTGTGTAGAGAAGAAAAGCACCAGAATCACATGACAGTGTCGGTGGAGACAGAGAGGCCCGTCAAGCAGGTAAGGCTTCTAAACACCTCGAACCAATCATTATTATTATTATTATTATTATTATTATTAGTAGTAGTAGAAGTAGTAGTAGTAGTATTGCCAGTACAGGATTGAAATGACAGCAGAGAACGTGTGTGGCAGGTGAGGGTGACAGGATCATAGAGAGGGAGATGGAGAAGGAGAGAGAGAGAGCCAGATACTGCAGGTGGGTGTGGCTTCACCTTGCTCTCAATAGAGCACACAGACGGAGACCGGAGTCAGTGCAGAATGAAACCACACCCTTCTATATTATCAACTGTGTGTGTGTGTGTGAGAGAGAGAGATACTGTTAGCTAATAAACTGCACCCTGCTATATTACCTGTGTGTGTGTGTGTAACGTAGTCTCATTTTGTTGATCATTAATGAACATTTCTATACTGTGGGTGTTGTCGAGTGATTGAAAACGAGACATTTTGCGTTTGAATTGAGAGTGATGGGTCTCGAGGAGTCGAATGGGTCAAAGTTCAAGTATATTTTCCTACAGAGGAATTATCACTTTTTGACTTCACTACAGTGGTATTATGCCTTTTTTTTCAATTATGGCTCAGGATGCAAGTATAGCCTTCATCCATATACACTACCGGTCAAAAGTTTTAGAACACCCCCATTTTTCCAGTTTTTATTGAAATTTAAGCAGTTCAAGTCCAGTGAATAACCTGAAATGGTACAAAGGTAAGCGGTAAACTGCCAGAGGTTAAAAAAAAAAGTTTAGGTTACCAAAAACTGAAAAATAATGTACATTTCAGAGTTATACAAAAAGGCCTTTTTCAGGGAACAAGTAATGGGTTAACAACTTACAGCTGTTTTGCAGCAATGGAAGTAAATTAAGCCTTGAAAGTTGATGCTAACAATTCCTACAGGTGTCTCAACTTTTGTTGATTACTTACAAACCCTCTGTTTGTATAAAAGCAGTGTTGGAACAGACTGTGTTACTACACCCTCTTAAGCATTATTTGGACAGTATTGTACTGCAGGAAGTAGTATATTGCTCTCATAATGGCGAGAAAAAGGCAATTAACAAAGGAAGACAGACAGACCATTATAACCCTTAAAAGTGTAGGTCTTTCCTTTAGAGAAATTGCAAAGAAAGCCAAGGTGTCAGTGAGTACAGTTTCCTACACCATCAAAAGGCACTTGGAAACTGGAGGAAACTCTGACAGGAAGAGGTCTGGCAGACCCAAAGCCACAACAGAATCAGAAGACAAGTTTCTGAGA
Organism: Acipenser ruthenus; assembly: GCF_902713425.1. NCBI lineage: Eukaryota > Metazoa > Chordata > Actinopteri > Acipenseriformes > Acipenseridae > Acipenser > Acipenser ruthenus. The sequence goes on from NC_081246.1 coordinate 170,906, forward strand.
GTCAACAGCTTGCGTGATAGGCGGCTCACAGGACAACAGCTTCAAGCACAGCTTAACACTGGTCGAAGTAAGCAAGTCTCAGTTTCAACTGTGAAGAGAAGACTTCGAGCTGCAGGTTTGACAGGTCGAGTGGCAGTAAGAAAGCCATTGCTAAGATGGCAAAATAAGAAAAAGAGGCTTGCCTGGACCATGAAGCACCACCAGTGGACTACTGAAGACTGGAAGAAGGTCTTATGGACCGATGAATCAAAATTTGAAATCTTCGGTTCATCACGCAGGGTTTTTGTACGCCGTCGAGTAGGCGAAAGGATGGTTCCTCGGTGTGTGACACCAACTGTCAAACATGGAGGAGGAAGCGTGATGGTCTGGGGCTCTTTTGCTGGATCCAGAGTCGGCGACTTGCACAGAGTGAGTGGCACCCTGAACCAAAACTGCTACCACAGCATTTTGCAGCGCCATGCAATACCCTCTGGTATACGCCTAGTTGGTCAGGGGTTCATCCTACAGCAAGATAATGACCCAAAACATACCTCCAGGCTATGTCAGAACTACCTTAGAAGAAAAGAACAAGACGGTAGGCTTCAAATCATGGAATGGCCAGCGCAGTCTCCAGACTTAAACCCCATCGAGCTGGTTTGGGATGAACTGGACAGAAGGGTGAAAGCAAAGCAACCTACAAGTGCAACACATTTGTGGGAACTTCTGCAACAGTGTTGGGAAGAACTTTCCGAACAATATTTGATTTGCATTGTAGAAAGAATGCCACGAGTGTGTTCGGCTGTTATATCTGCAAAAGGTGGCTACTTTGATGAGTCAAAAATTTAGATTAAATTTTGTTAAACAAAACGATTCCATGATTTCTTTTTTTATCTCCAATTGTTTATTTGTTCTATGCTTTAATTTCAGAGTACATTGAGACATTAAACTGCGTAAATTTCAATAAAAACTGGAAAAATGGAGGTGTTCTAAAACTTTTGACCGGTAGTGTATATATATATATATATATAGTTTATCTGAAATCAACCCCCCCCCCCATAAAAAATAAAAGATTAACAAAATATTAACTGTAGTGAAATATCAATTGAAAGAACTGCAGGGATGACTCCCCAATCGAAACGTATTTCACTAAAGCCCCAAAGCCAATGGATATCTTTATTCTTATATAGATTACCCTATACCATGGCTTCAAAGTGCATGCATTACCAGAGAGCATATTACATTGCTTCACAAAACCAAGAATGCTTTCCAACCCGAAGGAAGATTTGTTTTTACAGAAGATGTAGATGGGATGCCGGGTCTCTGGTTCATGAACTTCTTCACCCTGATTCTACTAAAGAATCTGAAGTAGATCTGCTTGCACACCTGTCAAACAATTTGGTGTAAAATCAAAATCACACCCAGTATTTATAAAATGTATAAAGTATTTTTTATCTTATTAAAATATATAGCATTTATGAAATTCTTTCTGATCCTAGTTCCTGAGGGTTGTGGGTACCACTCCCTGGTAATCGTATCATTTTTAGATAGGAGATCACTAAACTTTTTTAGTATTTAATCATAGAGTGAAAACAGTAATTTCTTAATAATCTTCAGACCTTTAGTGTTTTATAATCCTGTACCTTAGGTGGATATCGCAACTGATACCCCAAAGTCAAGTCATGCCAGTCAGACCTCAAACGGGTAGACTTTTCTGCAGAGTTTGTGAAATAGCAGCTTGTGTGTTAGGTCATATTGCTCTATGGCAGTTATCTGTAATGGGTTAGGATTAGGGTCTGTACACTCAGTTTGTGGAAGGTATGCTTTTCTCAATGGCAGCAATCCTCAATGGGACTGTGTCCCTGTGCGTTTGTACACAGGAGCAGCTGGGGGAGAGGCAGGCAGAAATCCACAAGAGAATCCAGGAGAGACTGAAGGAGCTGGAGGAGCTGAAACAGGCTGTGGAGTCACTCAAGGTGAGCAATGAATAAGGGTAGTGCTGGCCAAGTATTGCAATACCATTTGTAATGATATCATTATAACTTAAAAGAAATAACAGCATTAGCAGTTACTCTCCACAGCTTACACGATGATCTCATTTCTGAGATTTCTATACTTGCAATTAAATAAAGCCACCAAATAAAGCAAACATTTTGGCTAATGCCTTCATATGTACACTTGTCACTGTACAGTTAATCATTGCTTCCATATTACTTGTTGCAGTTAAACTTCAATCAATGTAACGGACAAAAAAATCCAAAACTGCACTGACTGAATGAAGAAAGACTGGATGAAGTCTGTCTGTTGGACTTAGAGAAATGTTTTCAATAATGTTCTCTTTCAATCAGAGCTCAGCGCGCAGAGAAACGGAGGAAAGCCAGCAGATTTTCACCCAGCTGATCCGCTCCATTCAGCAGAAACAAGCAGAAGTGACAGCGCTGATCGCAGAGAAAGAGAAGGCTGCCGTGAGTCAGGCTGAAGAGCGCATGGAACAACTGGTGCAGGAAATCACTGAGCTGAAGAGGAGAGACGCTGAGATGGAACAGCTTTCAAAGACAGAGGATCACATCCATTTTCTAAAGGTAACACTGTGCAGCGGGCAGCTTCATAAAGGAGGCTGACCATCACAGACACAGAAATCCAACCAGGACTCACTAGCCAGTGTCCAGGTAAAAACTGCACAGTCAGGTTATACAACTTTGGAACCCAGAGTTGAAATCGTAACAAATGAAGTAAAATAGAGACAACCACAGTACATTTGGATCCAGATTTCAATTTTAATTGATATAATTTATGCAAGCGCAAATTTATAAACCTCAGGAAAATGTCTGTACTTTAGCAAAATTAATCTGATTTTCACATGATCTGATTTTTTTATGTGGTTTATTTCAGAATAGCTAGAAGAAGCACCTTATCACAAATGGAAAAACAGTCAACATTTTATTCTAGCTCCACGGATGTTTATTTCTCTGCACATTCTCCCATTCCAATTCGTGGAGCAATCAGGATCTCCACTTCATTCCAGGCAGCAGTTTCCTCCCCTCTCCCCTATCCTGGGAATGTTTCACACTCCATTCTGTTTCCACTGACAAACCCCTTTCTCTGTCCTCTTGTTGTAGAATTACCAGTCTCTCTGTGAATCTAGCTACTTACCCAGCGTTACTGTCAATACAGACGTTACATTTGAGGCTGTGAGGAAAGCTGTGTCTGAACTTAAAGGCAAACTTGAGGACATCTGGAAGATAGAGTTTGTGAGCATCACTAAAACAGGTTGGTGTTGTTTACTGTAGTTGTACAATACTGAGAAATCAGTTTCTTAATATTTTATTTTTCTACAGCATGATGTGATGTAACATATGTAGATTAAAGATTTGCACAGTTTCAAATTTCTAATGTCAATTATGCTACATAGTTATTGCAGGAGAATTTTAACAAAGCACCAAAATCACAGGCAACAGACCAGTGTGTTATTATTATTATTATTATTATGAAGGTATGTCCCCTTTGAATAACTAAGCTCAGAAATCTTATTAGTAATAGATATTCTACACGTTCTCATCACTAATTGTATTCTTTATTCTTTTTTCTCTTCAGTGAATAGAGTTTCTTGTCTGCGGGAACCAAAGAACAGAGCAGAGTTTTTAAAATGTAAGTCTGTTTTTACTGGAGCATTGAAAGATGTTCTGCTTCCTTTATGAGAACCAAACTCTACAGAGCAAGGACACCCAACTGCACCTAATAAGACTGCAATTCCATCAAGGGGTTCTGGTTCATGATTGGTTTATCAAGATTGAACTGCTGTCTTCTATGTGCAGTGCTGGGGTGTCTTATTCATTACGATAGTGACAGAATATTGTGACCAATTGTGGTGCTTTGCTGAGGAATGAAATCTGCAGACAGAGAGTCTGGAATTAAAGGCCATCTTGAGGGCATCCGGCAGGGACAATTGGCAACAATAACTAAATCACTTGGTACTTAAAAACAACACCACATATCACCAATCTCTTTATTAGGATTAAATGAAACTGGGTATTCATGATCTACCACAAAAAGTCACAGCCTATATATGTGTTTCTCTTTTTATATTGTCATATTTAGAGAATTAAACACATGTAAGACTCTGCAACATGGATACATTTTGTTAAGAGTACAGCCTCCTCTTTTCATGTGAAGGAATGGCTGGAGGTTTAAATAATGTATATTGTGATCAGAATTTTTTCTGATAAGGAGGAATGATCAGATCTGTTCTGTAAATGATCAAAGTGATTGAGCCATGAATGGAATTCTGCCCGTTTGCTTGTGTAATTAATCATATTTAAATATTTTCTTTTTACTTCATCTGCAGTGAATGAAGTTTCTCAGGCCACTCTTGCGTGCTTGCAGAATTTCTTTCTGAAGTTCAATTTGGAATCTGGCAAATATATTTTATTTTTCAGAAGCTGCTGTTAATCTGAATGTATAAATGACTGAATGAAAACAGTTACACTATTATTTGAAAATGTTCATAATAATACTACCATCACTAATAATTAATTATTTCATTATTTGTTTATTTAGCAGACGCCTTTATCCAAGGCGACTTACAGAGACTAGGGTGTGTGAACTATGCATCAGCTGCAGAGTTACTTACAATTACGTCTCACCCAAAAGACGGAGCACAAGGAGGTGAAGTGACTTGCTCAGGGTCACACAATGAGTCAGTGGCTGAGCTGGGATTTGAACTAGGGACCTTCTGGTTACAAGCCCTTTTCTTGAACCACTGGACCACACAGCCTCCTTATTATTTTTACTTACAATTGTTACAAGAGATCACATTATTTTTACATACAATTACCCATTTATACAGTCGGGTTTTTACTGGAGCAATCTAGGTAAAGTACCTTGCTCAAGGGTACAGCAGCAGTATCCCCTACCAGGGACTGAACCCACGACCCTCCAGTCAAGAGTCCAGAGCCTTAACCACTACTCCACACTGCTGCATTAACTGCTGCATACAAACATTAACCATCCTCTTCTCTTCAATCAGATTCCCGTCAGCTCACACTGGACCCCAATACAGTGCATAGAGAGCTCAGGTTGTCTGAAGGGAACAGAAAGGTGACACGGGAGGGAGAGCCCCTGCCATATCCTGATCACCCAGAGAGATTTGAATCTGAATTCCAAGTGCTTTGTACAGAGGGTCTGTCTGGGACTCGCTGTTACTGGGAAATTAAGTGGAGTGTAGGGGTTGAAATAGGAGTCACATATAAAGGAATCAGCAGGAAAGGAGGATCTGTTTCTTGTCAACTTGGAAGAAATGACATGTCCTGGAGTTTGTACTGTGCTACTAGTCACTCTGCCTGGCACAATAACAAAGAGATTAAAATAACTGCCCCCTCCTCCTCCAGAATAGGAGTGTACCTGAACTGTCCTGCTGGCACTCTGTCATTTTATAGCGTCTCTCCTGACGACAAAATGACCCTCCTGCACAGATTCCACACCACATTCACTGAGCCGCTGTATCCTGGGTTTCGGCTTTCCTTTTATTGTTGGGGACAAAAGCCATTTGGAAGTTGTCTGGGCTTGGTCACTCAGCCTGGCACAATAACAAAGAGATTAAAATAACTGCCCCCTGTTCTCCAGAATAGGAGTGTACCTGGCTTGTCCTGCTGGCACTCTGTCATTTTATAGCGCCTCTCCTGACGACACAATGACCCTCCTGCACAGATTCCACACCACATTCACTGAGCCGCTCTATCCTGGGCTTGGGTTTGGGTTTTATTTCATGGGTTCTGTAAATATCTGTCAGCTGAAATAAGCTGCTGTTTTGTTGTACTTCTGTTTTAAATTTGCAGACTGACAGATCCTAGATTCCCTGTGCTGTCTGTTAATTGCTGTAGTTAGCTTTTCAAATCAAATGCATTTGGTGGATCTGTACACAGAAGCACAACAAGTGATTCAGACGGTCACTGTAAATATAGTATCGTGAGTTCTGATTTACATATCTGATTTATATTCTTTTAGTGTTAAAAGTGTAATTTGTATAAATCAGGTGTGTATAGTTTGGGTATGCAGAAACTCAATACTTGTTATTGTCTTTAAGAAGTATTTATCAGCAGATGTTAATAAATCCATTCATTAACAGGTTGATTTCAATACAAGAAAAGCTGTCCTCCCTGACTTTTACAATTGAGTAACAATCAATGGTGATTCACTTCCGCGCTGAGTGTTTTAAAAGCCGATTGGAAGATTTTCCTCTCATCCAGGGAGCTGACATTGTTACTGCCAGACAGAGGCTGTAAACTGACAATAAAAAGTTTCTGCACACCCGACTACACTGGATTATTTCACAAAGAAATGGTGACATTGGGTTCTATTTTATTATAAAATTAAAAGCTTGAAATTTAAAATACATTTAATTTAATGCCCTTATTAAAGAGGAACTTCTGTACATAACTATATAACTGTTTGTCTGCTTCTTTTGTCTTTTACAGTGTGAATGAATTAAGAATATATGTCTGCTTTCTAAAATGGCAAGAATAGAGGGAGCAATCTCAAGTGCCCCTGCCTGTGCAGAGAGGTCTCCACACCAGCATGGCTTGGAACTGGTTGCAACTTTTAGAACTGGTTGACAACCAATTACTTTAATAAGCGCAATAACATACTCTGAGGTGTTCTAATATGTTCCAGACTCTGCAGGTCTAGCTTTTTAATGTCACTTGGCTTCGCCTCGTGTTGAACCACACCCTCAGGCATTGGACCACATCTGAACACCCTGGGGTGTGCTATTGCGTTCCTGCACTGCCCCTCACAGGTGATATTGTGCCTTTAGGGGGTGTTGTGTAAAGAGTCAGTTAAAGAGGTGCTGAAAGATCCAGGGCAGGGTTTAGACTGCTTCCCTCTGTGTCTTTACAAGCAGGGAGGGTGTAGTGTAAATAGAGCCATTTAGACAGGAGCTGAGAGACCCAGAGCAGGGGTTAGACTGCTTTACACTGCCCCGTACAGATGAGACTATGCCTTTACAAGCAGGGAGGGTGTAGTTTAAATACAGCCAGTTAGACAGCAGCTGACAGACCCAGAACAGGGTTTAAACTGCTTTACACTGCCCCCTACAGGTGACACTGTGCCTTTACAAGCAGGGAAGGGTGTGGTGTTAACAGAATAGTTATTTTTAAATCAACATGCAGACACAAGTACATTCATAAACTTTTTGTAATTATTAATTATTATTATTATGTAATTATTATTATTATTATTATTATTATTATTTATTAGCAGATGCCCTTATCCTGGGCGACAGAGTCGTAAACAAAAATACATTTCAAGAATCACAGTACAAGTATTAATACAATTAAGAGCAAGATAAAATACAATGACTTCGGTGGCATCTGTTCAGAGAGAATAGCTGGGGGGGGGAGGGCGGTAGAACGCGGGACAGCTATTATATTTAAAAGGTATGACACCAGACATTTATAGTGGCAGACATGGTAACAAAAAAATATATTCACACAAAAAACTAAACGAGGCTAGTCCCTTTACCTGCAAACAAAACGGTGACCACTCTGAAACTGTACAGAAAACAAAATAGTAGAAAGTAGAAAATAAATAACAACCCTCAGATTCTTTTTTGAAAACCCAAACATCCATCCATCCATCCATTATCATTAACCGCTTACTCCTTTACAGGGTTGCGGTGAGCCGGAGCCTAACCCAGCATACACAGGGCGCAAGGCGAGACTACACCCTGGACGGGACGCCAGTCCATCACAGGGCACCACACACACACTCACTCACACACAGGGCAATTTAGAGTGACCAGTCACACCCAAACACTCAGGCCCAAATTTATAAAGGGGGAAAAACCGGCAACAAAAAACCAGGTAATGTGCGTGTTCAGTACGGCCGCACTCCGCGTCAAAATAATGACCTATTTTATAAGACTAATTAGGGGAAGCAGGCGATTCCGCAATCAAACAATTTAAATACCCCTCACCGCAATTAGCAGTGGAGAATTACACACCTCTCACAATAAATAACAGGTTTGGGTCAACCCTGCGTGTGTAGGCCACACATTCCAAAACAAAATGAATGGCACACAAAGACCTCAGCCTGATACTAGCCATGGTGATGAGGATGCTCAGAAGCGAAAACTGAATTTTACCAATATGGAAGTGCAGATTTTGGTACAAGCACTACTTGTTACACACAACGATGTGTTACAAGCTCAAAATACATCACCAGGACAAATGAACAAAATATGGAATGTGTGGTGGCTTTTTAATAAACACATGTACCACTTCAGAGTTTGTAGTCTAGGTTGCTTATACATTACGACGCATCATCCAGTTACTGTGCTTCCCATATTAGTTCATCTTCTCATTTCGTATAGAATAATTCCAGACGTATAGACTTTTCAAACTTCAGAAACAATAGTTTTATTTACTTACATCCATGTCAAACGGGTGGATAATCCTTCCATTGTTGTACAGCAATATGTTCAACAACAAAACAGCTTCATACGAACAGACTTCAGTTTAACTACGACTTATATCTTCTTAAAGTCTTATGCAGTTACAACTCTCCTATTTCTTGTGTATGTATTTCTGAGTCCATGTATGATTTTAAAGCATATCTGTATGGTATATATGGTCAAAAAACTGTATTTGCTCTAGCTACAAACTAACTGCGTCATCTGTTCCTCTGTCCTTGAAAACGATGTCTTCTTCTTGCTGCAGACAAGTCTCCCACATCACCTTGCCTTGCATTTAACCTGCTGTCTGACTGCCGCAAATTAACGCCTGCAAATACGAGGCCCGCAGTTACCAGCAGCTTTAATAAATTAGACGAGATATTTAATAGACCTCATTTGCAAAATCCCCTCCCAATTTTAGCGGTTTCATTCAGAAACGACCCAGAATTACATATGCATATACAGAATTACATATGCATCAAGGGCTAAAGCACAGAGACATTGCCCCGCAAATCAGGTATTAATCGCGTGTTTATGCCATTGCGTGTTTTATAAATCCCATCCAAGAATTCAGAACCCCCAGTGCCATTTTTACGGTCGTAAAACATGCCCAATCCTTTTATAAATCTGGGCCAAAGTGTATTATCTTTAGAGTCCTTCGATTGAGAAGTAAAACAAACAAGGTCCTATTGGAAGTGACTCTGCAGCAGCAGCAGTTGTTGATGATGCAGAGTTAAACCCCCTAGTCTCTGTATGTCGCTTTGGATAAAAAGCGCTTGCTAAATGAATAATAATAATAATAATAATAATAATAATAATAATAATAATAATGTAATTACTGTTGTAATTACTGAGGTACAGCGGTCTAGAGAACTCACCGCCTCAAAGAGAATTCTTCATGTGTTTGAAAGAATGCAGTAGTTTTACACTGACCTGTCTTTCTGCATCAGGTAAAGAGCGTGGCCTGTCTTTCTGCTCCAGGTAAAGAGCCTGGCCTGTCTTTCTGCTCCAGGTAAAGAGCCGGGCATGTCTTTCTGCTCCAGGTAAAGAGCCTGACCTGTCTTTCTGCTCCAGGTAAAGAGCGTGGCCTGTCTTTCTGCTCCAGGTAAAGAGCCTGGCCTGTCTTTCTGCTCCAGGTAAAGAGCCGGGCATGTCTTTCTGCTCCAGGTAAAGAGCCTGACCCATCTTTCTGCTCCAGGTAAAGAGCGTGGCCTGTCTTTCTGCTCCAGGTAAAGAGCCTGGCCTGTCTTTCTGCTCCAGGTAAAGAGCCGGGCATGTCTTTCTGCTCCAGGTAAAGAGCCTGACCCGTCTCTCTGCTCCAGGTAAAGAGCCAGGCATGTCTTTCTGCTCCAGGTAAAGAGCCTGGCCTGTCTTTCTGCTCCAGGTAAAGAGCCTGGCCTGTCTGTCTGTATCAGGTAAAGAGCCTGGCCTGTCTTTGTGCTCCAAGAGCCTGGCCTGTCTTTCTGCTCCAGGTAAAGAGCCTGGCCTGTCTTTCTGCACCAGGTAGAGCCTGGCCTGTCTTTCTGCTCCAGGTAAAGAGCTTGGCCTGTCTTTCTGCTCCAGGTAAAGAGCCTGGCCCGTCTTTCTGCATCAGGTAAAGAGCCTGGCCCGTCTTCCTGCACCTACGGCCGTAAAAAAAAAAAAAAGACAAAAAGGCAAATCTAAAATTCCTATCAAGTTTATTAGAACTTCACATTCTCTCAAACTATGTATATATTTATACAGAGATCAAATGAACATTCTGAGTACGGGTGAAACCAAGCAAAGCCGGAGTCGGGGGGGGGGGGGGGGGGGGGGGTGAGTAGACGGGTAGACAGATGTACCCCCCCCCGCCCCCCTTCCCTGTTTCTTTACACAACATGGGATGGTCCGATCCAGTGCAGTAAAGTAGCTGAGGAATGATGGGAAGGTGGAGGTTTCAGAGCAGGGGGACCCAGAGAGTGATCTGAAAAGAGAGGAGTTTCATTTTAGTTCCCCTAAGCTAGCAGCAGGATCCTCCTGGCCCTGTGTGTGTTTGCTACTGCTGTTCAATATGTTAAAATCTACCGAGTTGCTTTTGAATTTGCCCTCTCAGAAAGTCAATGCGACTAATACACATGAAGAGCGTTTTCTCTGTGCGTGGCTGTCGTGTGTAAAATGTTTGTAAATAGTTAATGGAGAACCTGACGCTCCTGGCAGAGCATGCCGGCTGTGTGTGATTGCCAGCTGTGGACAGACTAGGAGTGTGTGATGAAAGTCTGGTGAAGACTGAAGCAAAATCAGTGTGACACACAGACACAGACAGGCACACAAATACAGACAGACAGACAGACAGACACACAGACAGATCTCTCTCTCTCATACATATATACATATATATTATTTTATTTTTAAATCATCTTGCCTAATAAGCGCAGTTAACTTCTGCAATTTGAGAGATTAATTATTTTAACGCGTGTTAATCGCATTGCTGTGTCTTGAGCCTTTCGGCACAGCGTACTTCAATCCCGGCCGCGGCAGCATTGGATTGAGTGTCTGAGTGCAGTTATTGTTTAAATAGAAAGTTAGTCACTCAACCGCTTAATGGAGCAAAGCACTAAAAATTAATGGGATTTTTTTTTGTTTTTGACGGCTCACTGGACAGAAAGACGCTTACTTCAACACTGTCAAAGTGAGTTCCAGTATCACACACGAGTACAAATCTGCTGCGTGCTGAACACGCCTTCATGTCTCAAAATACACTAGCAGCTCTTCTGCAGCTCTGCTACAGACAATAATAACAACAAATTAAACCCACCAGTTTCGACAGAAATGCAGGATCGCTGCAAGCCCATATCAAGCGTTTTTATTTTGCTCGTAGTATGTAAAGCCTAACAATTGTTAGTTTTTGGATATGATGACAGATTTTTCACAATTAACAGTTAATTTCCTAGAAGTGCTTACTATAGCTACATATTTATAATTTTATTTTTAAAAAACTATATTATTTCAGTTCACAATCATATTTAAAAATGGATATCCTATGTATTATGTTTTCTGATCTCTGTATGCTGTGGTCCAGTGATTAAAGAAAAGGGCTTGGAACCAGGAGGTACCTGGTTCAAATCCCACCTCAGCCACTAATTCATTGTGTGACCCTGAGCAAGTCACTTAACCTCCTTGTGCTCCGTCTTTCGGGTGAGATGTAATTGTAAGTGATTCTGCAGCTGATGAATAGTTCACACACCCTAGTCTGTGTAAGTCGCCTTGGATAAAGGCGTCTGCTAAATAAACAAATAGTAATGCTACTGATCAAGTTTGAACTGCACGTTTTATTGTGTTGGTTGTATTTGTAATTTCTAAATTATTGCCCCTAGTAAATTTTGGTGGTGGTCTCAATGGGTAAATAAATACATTTTAAAGAATTTTATTTAGTTAAGGATAATAAAAACAATAGCATCAGTAATAAAACACATTTAAATTAGATGGATGTAGTAATTGTAATAATTTAATATGCGATTAAAACAGAGAGTAACTAAGATTCATTTTTTTAATCGTGAGATTAATCGCGATAAATTTTTTTAATCACTTGACAGCCCTAGTATACAGGCTTCTAAAGATGATCACCTCAGGATAACACAGCATCTCAGTGAAGGCTGGTATTACACAAACATACCACAAGGTGGCAGAAGGATCCAGGAAATTAGAAACAGGTGTCGCTCCTGCAGAGATGTCTGGAGTTATTTTTAAAACTGGACATTCACACACACAGGCACGCACGCACGCACGCACAGAACTCTCTCTCTCACACACACATGTTTGCATTCCTATATTTGTGGGGACTTCTCATTGACTCGCACTATATTTTTATTTAATATTTCTAACTCCAGTCATACAAAACACCACACACGGTGAAAGTCGACAACAAACTAAATATTTTGGCACTTTTTTTTTATTTTTAAAAGTTATATTTAGTTCTTAAAAAGGTGTTTTACAAAGTGGGGATGTCCCGACAACGTCGTTTTTTCAGGAGTTACTATCTTTGTATAGACATTTTCTCAAATTTTGTCCGCACATTGATAGTAATACCTCCTGACACACACACACACACACGCACACAGACACACACAGGCACAGACACAGACTCACACACTGACACAGACACACACACACACTGACACAGACACACACACACACACACACACACACACACACACACAGGCACACACACAGACTCACAAAGTGACAGTAATTTACTAATACTTACCCATACAGCCCGAGTTTTATGCTTTCTCTCCCAGGGATTTTAAACAGGCCTTGTACGCCTCGATTAAATCTTTACAGCTCTCTTCCCCTTTGTCCTTAATGCTGAAAATACAAGAAAACACTCAGAACAAGTGATATGAAACAGCCCGTCATATCCGATCCTGTAAGATACGATACCCTCTATTAACCGATGGGCCTGTGTCGTTCACACAGGCTGCTACCAACCAAACGGTGCTTATGGAAACTCATCGACGTGCATTTTAAAAAAGAAAATAAAACACGGCGAGTTTGAGAACACAGTTTCACTCTTTTCATGCTGTCACTTCACTTAACTGCACAGTTTAACCATGTTAAAGAAAACAAGAAAGCCAGGGATTTGTATCACTACTGTACCGTTATAAAGCCGAAACGAGATTCTTTCACTGACCTCCAAAGGCAGTCTGCGTTTGCGTGAGCACGCTGTCTTATTTGTCTGTCTGGCGGATTACTTTGGCATAGACTGAGAAAGCGAGCTAAGCACTGTTGTTGGAATGATATTTTGTAAATGGCCAAATACTGCATTACTGTGCTTTGTTTTACAATAATTTCACTGATTTTCTTTGTATAGCATATGTGCCGTACTGTATTTATTATTATTTGTTTATTTTAGCAGACGCCTTTACCCAAGGCGACTTACAGAGACTAGGGTGTGTGAACTGTGCATCAGCTGCAGAGTCACTTACAACTACGTCTCACCCGAAAGACGGAGCACAAGAAGGTTAAGTGACTTGCTCAGGGTCACACAATGAGTCAGTGGCTGAGGTGGGATTTGAACCGGGGACCTCCTGGTTACAAGCCCATTTCTTTAACCACTGGACCACACAGCCTCCATACTTACCTATAATGCTGTTAATTTCAAAGTAGTATAATGATGCACTCTGAGAGATGTTATTTTTACATATCCAATGGACCTAAGCAACCAATTAAATCGGATATGGCAGGTTCTATAGAATTAGATTATTCAAACCAAGCTCTGCACGGAAATGAGCTTGAGGGTCGCTGGTGTCGATCGGGCTGATTTACCATTCAGAGTGAAGAAACAGCTGCTTGAGTTTGTGATGATCGCTGCTTTTTCTTAAGACTCTGCGGAGAACGAGCGATCCACACAAACCCCAGCAGCTGTTTCTCCACTCGTTTCCCTCAGAATGGTAAATCATTAAACTAATGCCAGGATGTGAACCGCAATGACCTGGTAACTGGTTGTTTAAATAAACCAGTACCAGCAACCTAGCGAGGGTCTTCTCGATAGCAGTACAATCGCACCCAACGGGTTCAATACAATAGTCATATACTATCGAGAGTTTATCGGATTGTAGCCGAAAGCAAAATAAAGGCAGTCATTGTGTTCACCATGTAGTGTGAGAGACGGGTACATGGATAGACAGACAGAGCCCCACAATCCTGTTCAGTTTGACGTTACAATATAATCCCTTCTTCTTGGTGTCTGTGTTAGTTTACTACATTCTGAAAAGAGTTTAGTTTCATTAAAGCTGCAGACAAACAAAGGAGACAGACAGAAAGACAGAGTCCCATAATCCTGTTCAGTTTGACACTACAATATAATCCCTTCTTCTTGGTGTCTGTGTTAGTTTACTACATTCTGAAAACAGTTTAGTTTCATTAAAGCTGCACAGACCGACAGAGCCCCACAATCCTGTTCAGTTTGACGCTACAATATAATCCCTTCTTCTTGGTGTCTGTTAGTTTACTACATTCTGAAAAGAGTTTAGTTTCATTAAAGCTGCAGACAGACAGACAGACAGACAGACACACAGACAGACAGACAGAGCCCCACAATCCTGTTCAGTTTGATGCTACAATATAATCCCTTCTTCTTGGTCTCTGTGTTAGTTTATTACATTCTTTCAGAGTTTAGTTTCATTTCAGTTAATCTGTTTGCAAAAGGGTTGTTTCTCATCCTTGGCAAGAAAGAAAGGATCCATTTCCTGTTGTTTCATCCTTTAATTTCCTGCTTTCTACCTGCCCTCGGCTTCAGATTCTCCGAGGAACAGTCTGTCTGAATCATCTTCGGAAGAGATAGAAGTCTTTCAGTGTCATCAATATAAATACTAAAAGAAACTTCATGAATTCAACAGCTAACGTTTCGACTGGAAGTCCTTCTCAGTGTCTTCAATATAAATACTAAAAGAAACTTCATAAATTCAAAAGGCTAACGTTTCTTTAACGTATGTTAAGGGTGTCTCCCTCTATTCACGATGGAGTGTGCTTTCTCTCTGAATGACAGATGCCCCCCTGACACAGCAAAGACTGCAAGAGAATGAAATACACCCTCAACATGATCAGAGGGAGAGACCGAACACTTAGTCACTGAATCTGTGTGGTCCAGTGGTTAAAGAAAAGGGCTTGTAACCAGAAGGTCCCCGGTTCAAATCCCAGCTCAGCCACTGACTCATTGTGTGACCCTGAGCAAGTCACTTCACCTCCTTGTGCTCTGTCTTTCGGGTGAGATGTAGTTGTAAGTGACTCTGCAGCTGATGCATAGTTCACACACCCTAGTCTCTGTAAGTCGCCTTGGATAAAGGCGTCTGCTAAATAAACAAATAATAATAATAATAATAATCTAAATAATAAATATCTAAATAATAAACTGAAGCTGACATTAACGTATTTAATGTGTTTCTATAGATCTTGGTGTGGTATTAAAGTTTGGAATGCTCTGATCTGCACTCTCAGACAAGTGACAGGTGTAGCTGCTGCTAATAGGATCCAATGGGGACGGGACTTATAATGTAAATTTAATTACAGGCGACTAGAATTCTTTCTCAGTGTCTTCAGTGTGAATTCAATGACTAACGACTAGAAGTCTTTCTCAGTGTCTTCAGTGTGAATTCAATGACTAACGACTAGAAGTCTTTCTCAGTGTCTTCAGTGTGAATTCAATGACTAACGACTAGAAGTCTTTCTCAGTTTCTTCAGTGTGAATTCAATGACAAACTTTTCAACTTTCTCAGATTCCTCAATGTGAATTCAGTGACTCATGACTAGAAGTCTTTCTCAGTGTCTTCAGTGTAAATTCCATGACATAAACCATTTCAGACAGACACAGCTCCACAATCTTGTTCACTACATTCTTCAGTTTCTTTGCCCTTCCTCTTCCTTCTCCCCTTTTCACTCTGCCCTTTCTACTCTCTCTGCCCCACCCCCTATCTTTCTCTGCAGCCCCATGCTTGTTGCAGAGTGCTGACTCAAGCAAACAGGCACTGGCAGGCAGGGAGGCAGGGGGTGGGGGAGACAGCCTGCCCTGGGGCTGATAGCAGACAGATAAACAGGGCCAGGGCTGTCAGCTCATATCAGCACACCGGACCGAGAGAGAGAGACAGAGAGAGAGAGAGAGAGAGAGAGAGAGAGAGAGAGAGAAACAGAGATAGATAGAGAGAGAGAGAAACAGAGAGAGACAGAAAGAGAGAGATAGAGACAGAGAGAGCTGCAGACAGACAGACAGTTTAAACGTTTAGGACGACATTTTCCTCTGCCCACAGCTATAGTGGATAAACACTGTTCTGTGTTCTTGGACCAATGTACCTCCCCTCTACAACTTTTCCTCATACATTACAGTATATACATTATACAAATGTATTACTTATCATATGTGTTACTAGAAGTTCAGTATACAAATAAAATTGGAATTTGTATAATAATAATTGTTGTTTCAGAAAATCTACATTTTAGCAGTGTTCCGTTACCATGGGATGCAGGCAATTCAAATCCCCTTCACTTTCTCACAGCAGATCACACATAGACTGCGTGCATCTGTGTCCCTCTGTAATTGTCTGCCTGGTCTAAAAAAATGTGAATCTCCTTTAATCCCACTGCAGGGTTTAACAAGCCAGCTGTTGAATGACATCAAAGCTGATTTTCCTTTTTATATATCAACATATATTTCAATTTCAACACCGGTTGACAAAAAAAGCCTGATAGTTTATAGACAGGTGGAACCTTATTTACCTCCAAGCATAGTGAGGGCTGTGTGCGACATGCTGTCTTGTTGCGGTATAATTTAGTCTTCTTTAAAGTCACTACCCCTTATAGAAACTGTTTGGACTATAAGAAAACTTATTATATGTCTATGTCTTGAAAACTGTCTATAAAGCAATGGTTTGGAGGTCCCCGAGGGTCTCCACTGGTAAAGGCACTATGGCATGGTGTGCAGGGGGAGTCACACAGTCAGGGGAGCGCAGGGGTCCCTGAGGGTCTCCCCTGGTAAAGGCACGGCCGCGTGGTGCGTAGGGGGGAGTCACACAGTCAGGGGAGCACAGGGGTCCCCGAGGGTCTCCCCTGGTAAAGGCATGGCTGTATGGTGTGCAGGGGGGAGTCACACAGTCAGGGGAGCGCAGGTTAGGGGGTCAGTGATCATGTTAATAAAGCTAATAAAATGTGAGAAAATGGGTTTCAAAGATGGTCAGTGCTCCTTTAAAGGGAGGGGCCAGTGATCCTGTTAATAAAGCTAATAAGAGGTGAGAGAATGGATTTTAAAGATGGTCAGTGCTCCTTTAAAGGGAGGGCCCAGTGATCCTGTTAATAAAGCTAATAAGAGGTGAGAGAATGGATTTTAAATATGGTCAGCGCTCTTTTAAAGGGAGGGGCCGGTGACACTGTTAATAAAGCTAATAAGAGGTGAGAGAATGGATTTTAAAGATGGTCAGCGCTCCTTTAAAGGGAAGGACCAGCGATCATGTTAATAACGCTAATAAGTGGTAAGAGAATGGATTCCAGGTTGATGCTTCTTTTAAGCACTCAAACAATGAATGTACACTACTGCATGGTTTAATACCAGCAAATGACAGGAGTGAGGAATGCAGAACTGAAACAGGGCCGAACGCAGTAGCTGTCTGAATACATTAACATGACACGCAAACTCTCAACTAGTCATCAGTCATTGAATTCACACTGAAGACCCTGAGAAAGACTTCTAGTCGTCAGTCACTGAATTCACACTGAAGACCCTGACAAAGACTTCTAGTCGTTAGTCATTGAATTCACACTGAAGACACTGAGAAAGACTTCTAGTCGTTAGTCACTGAATTCACACTGAAGACACTGAGAAAGACTTGTAGTCAAAACATTAGTAACGAGGCCATACAAATAATATTGTCATTGTCAGTTTAAAGCCTCAGTACAGTAGTAAAAATTCAGCGCCTCAGACGACAGGGAAGTTAGCTTCCGATCGGCTTTTGAAACACCCAGCGCGGAAGTCAATCGCCATTGATCGGTACTCAATTGTAAAGGAGAGGGAAGGACAGCTTTTCTTCTCTGGAAACCAACACCTTGTTAATGAATGGATTTATTTAATAATTGCAACCTCAACTGCACTTCCCTCCATCTGAAAGCGCACACTCCCTGACCGCCAGTTTCTGAGCTTGACTGCCACTTTGCTATTCGGTGTCACCTCTAAAACAAAGTTATAAACTTGTAATAGTTTCTAATTAAGCACCCCAACCCGTTCAGGTGCAGGAGGGGTTAAAGATTTTTTGTTGCTGAGTTTCGTACTCGCCTGAAGCTAGATGCAATTTAATACCACGTTATTTAATATATGTTCTGTGCCAGAAGTGTCTAATTGCATGACAGAACGCTTTTAACGCATTTAAAAATAGCCAAGGGGGCTTGGAACCTGTTTCTTAAAAACTGTACACCTCAACACTTCTAAACAAACCAGCTGTAAAACAAATTGCACTGTAGTAAAAAAAAAAATCAGAAACTCATAAGCCACCCAATCTCTCAATGTGAACTGCTAGACCCAGCCTCCCTCCCAGTCCTTTCTCAGCTCTACCCACTAGAGCCAGACTTCCTCTCCCTCCCAGTCCCTACTCAGCTCCAACCACTACAGCCAGCCTTCCTCCCTGTCCGTCCTCAGCTCTAACCACTAGAGCCAGACTCCCTGCCTCCGTCCGAGTCCCTCCTCAGCTCTACCCACTAGAGCCAGCCTCACTCCCTCCCAGTCCCTCCTCAGTTCTACCCACTACAGCCAACATCCCTCTCTCCCAGTCCCATCTCAGCTCTAACCACTAGAGCCAGCCTCCCTCCCTCCCGTCCCTCCTTAGCTCTAACCCTAGAGCCAGCCTCTCTCCCTCCCTGTAAATATATTTTAAAAGCCACAAATGACTGCAACTAGTTACAATTTTTTGTTTCAGTAACTTGTTCAACATACTTTTTAAAAGTAACGTCCCCAACACTGTCAATCTATAATCAGTTTTTAGACAGCTGCTTGAATATCGCACTTTAAAAACAGACTCTAAGCTCCCCATTTGTTTAAGCAGTGGTCATTACCTGCTGTAACCCAGCACAGCAACAGTGAAGTCTAGACACGGACGATTCTGTACAGTCAATGGCTTTGAAGGGGATGCCCACGCTATTAAAAACCTGTGATGAGGTGAAACCCTCTAGCATGC